>NW_006159596.1:1175485-1179958 GCF_000334495.1 Tupaia belangeri chinensis
GGAGGAGCAAAGCCAGTCGTGAGCAGTGGCTGGGATCACCTCTCGTGGATGCTGTGGAAATGCCAGTGAACTTCCAGTATTTCCCGCAAGATGATCGAACCTAATTGCCGCTGTTCCATTTTAAATTTAAGAATGAGTAGATGCTGGGCGGTTAATATACGTTACCTCTGCTGATCTCTACAGGAGCCCTGAGCAGAGGTGTTAGGTCCACCAGTTAACAGAGGAGCAAACAGAGGCTCTGGGCGGGGTGGCTGAATGACTGGCCCAGTTCCCAGCTAGCCCACCTGGGAGCCAGGATTCCGCCTGGGCGTGCCTGACTCCGGGGCCCATGTGACACTGCTCTCTGGGAGTTCTTGAACAGAGAAAGGGCATCCATCAGGCGAGGGAGAGCGATGGGAGGAGCTCCCAACCACAGCAGCAGGGGCAGGAGGGGAGGGGGCTGCAGAGACACACAGGAGGCCTCCTGTTAGGAACCTTCTTTCCGACCATCCCCTGAGGCTTTCCATTTGCAACCTTTCCTCCTCTTAGGCAGCAGTGACACCAGATCAGTGTTAAGGGCTGCAAACCCCATCTCCCTCCTCCTCCAGGAGAATCGGGTTGTTAATAATAATAGCTACTCCGTGCCAGGCCGCCTGCTAAGTTAAGCACCACCTTTGAAAAATCCTCACAACATTCCTAGGAGGTAAGTAAGTAGTCTCCCCGCATTTGACAGCCAGGGAGGTGGAGGATGCTGGAATTCAGGAACGTCTTCAAGGTCACAAAGCCTCAGGTGCCAGTGCTCACATCCCGTCCAGGCTCTCTGACTCTGAGGGCCGGCGGGACTCCTACCACCGGGTTCTAGCAGACAGGGGCTGGGGGTCGGTGGCCACGTGGCCCTTCCATCTTCGCTGGAACACAGAAAGGGCTGGGTGTCCTCACTTTCCCTGGGAAAAGGCTCTCAAACAGCGCCCACTTGGGGAGCCTCCTACACGCGGGCTGGCCCCAGACAGGTCCGGAATCCTCTCCAGCATTCCGGGTTGGACAGCATCTTGGGCTCCCAGCGCGAGGGCCGAGTCGGTGCACCGAGAGAGGTTCCCGGGCTCTGGAGGGTGGGAGCGCCAGGCACTGCTGCGCCTGCGGCTCTGCGCCCAGGTCCCTATTTTTCTCCCAGAGGTCTGTCTGCTCCTCTGGTGGCCATGGGAAGGAGGAGGGAGGGAGAAGGGAGGAGGGAGAGGGCGCCCTGCTCCTGGGCCGCCGAGGCCCTGGAGGCTTTGTGTGTACGGAACTGGATTCCCCCCTCCCGTCCCCGCCTCCCGTTCCCGCTTTCCTTCCCCCAGACCGAAGTCCCAGTAGAGTATCCAGCAATTAGCACGCGAGGAGGGGGTGGACGGCGGCGGCGGCGGGCAGGAGTGGGGGCGGCGAGACCCCCCTCCAGCTCCGGGATCGGCCGGGCGCTCGCGTCTGCGCTGCCTTCGTGCGCCACCTACCGGCTGCCCGGGGTCGCTGCGGCGCGCGCCGAAGCTGTTCCTAGGCAGATCTTGATCTCCGTGGACAATAGACAATGGGATTTTTTTTTTTTTTTGGAACAATGATTTATTTCGGGGGAGGGGGGATGGGAACAAGGAGGAAGGAGGGAGGAGGAAGCAGCAGTGTGTTTGTCATCGCTTTAGAAAAAAAAAAATCTCTGTTCCCTCACTGTTTCTGCATATCCATTATATGGAGGACAAAAGAATCCCGTTCTGGAACAACAAAGCCAGGGGAAATGTTTTCCGTGGCTGACATTTAATTGTGTGCGCGAGGTGCTACATGATCGTGGAGGGAGACTGCAGGACGGACGAGGCACCGCTTGGCTCTCAAGGCTGACTGCGTTTTATGGTGTGCGCTTTCTTTTCTCGCGCCTCGTTGTACACGGCCTCATCCATCCCTGCTCAGGGCTAGCGTCACAGGGTTCTCCCTTTCTGTATAGTTTTCCAGCCCATCCTGAGGACTGCGTGCGGATTATTTTCTCACCACCTGCTGGGTCTATTCTTTTACAGCTCCAGGGGTAACCAGGCCTCACAATCTCCCACACCTTTCCTACTGATTTTTAGAAGCTGTTAGGGACGCTGGAGGGACACCTGGCCCACACCACTCATTTTACAGAAGAAGAGGAAGAGTCCCTTGTCCAAAGTCACACACAGAGATGGAGAGGGAGGCTCGGCCAGAATCCCGTTTCCTAATCCCAGGTTGCTGTGACCTGTGCAATGTCCTGATTGCTGACACCCCCTGACCTGCTCACCCTCCTGGCCTCCTCGCTAGCAGGAGAAACCCATAGGCAGTGAGGGACCAGCAGTTGGCGTAATGGCTACGTCGCTGGACTCCCACGTAGTCGACCGCGGTTCGCGTCTCGGACCCAGTGGCTTAAAACTCACTCCGGGCGCATGTGCGTGCGTGCCCAAGATCCCGAGAGGAGAATGGAGGAGAAGGGCTTGCGGTGTGACCATCCCCCCTGGGGGGTGATTTCTCACTTTCTGTCTCTCTGTCTCTCTCTGTCTGGTTGGCAAGCACGCATCCTATAGCAAAAACCTCTCCAGAAAAGAAAAGACAAGACAAGACAAGACAAGACAAGACAACAGCAGGCAGTGAGTACTGTGGAACAAAGAGGTGGTCACTTGGGGCAGGGCACAGAAGTGCCAGCTTCCTGACTTTCTAGGGAGCCCTTTCACTCCCCTTCTCCTGTCCCCTCGGTCCAGGAAAAAGGAGGGCCAAGCAGATGTCCTCTTCATTGACTTACATTTCCCTCTTTCGCCGCTGTAAGTTAATATGCCAGACCTATGGCGATTATCCACAACTCTCTAGAAAACAGTCTTTCCGGGGATGCAGGCCTCAAGCCTCCTGGCCAACCTGTGCTAAGCCGGCTACTGGAAGTAGGAGAGGGGATGTCTTCCATCTTTGGAAGCTGTGTTTGGGGGGCTCTTGGCAAAGTGTTTTGCCCTTGCAAACTTGGATAACACAGATTTCCTCTTAAGATGCAGGAAAATTCCCTGGGGGAGATACAGAGAGCTGATCTTGCGGTAGAGCAGAGACGTTTTTCTCACACCGCCTTCCGAAGACGTCCACAGCAGACGGCGCTCCCTTTTAAACTCTGACTGTGTCACGCGGAGACAGAAGAACGCTCACGTCTTAGATAAGCAGCTCAGCAAACATCTCTGCACATCCACAATGAGTCAACTCGTCATACAAGCCTGCTTGTTTTAAAGGTGGTTCGGCCTCTTTAAAGCAAACCGACCGCTCTCACAGCCTGCAGACAACTAGACAACAGAGAACATTTCAGCACAGAAGGCCAGAACATTCCCTAATGCTCTTTAAACTGTCTTCTAAAAGCACAGGAGAGAAGAAAATGCACTCGGGTTGCAAGCAGTTCCTGGGTTTTTGGCACTTTAAGAGAGCTGGTGTATACAGAGGCCATGTGACGGGTTAACAGGGAGTTTAGATCTCTACATTTCTCAGTTTTCCTTTGTTTGTTCTTTTTTTTTAAATATTCTTACCGGGTAGTGATTCATCCTGTTTCTACAAAAAGACACACAGTTCAATGATATTCTAACACGACAGCCACACTCTTACAAACCTTGCCTCCAGGATTTTGTGAGAATCACATGTGATCAAATGAGATGATGTCTGTGAAAGGCTTTTAAAAGCCCAGGGTACTCATCAGCCGGGAGGTGGTATTCCCATACCCGTGAGAGGTGGCAGGCCCTGAAATGGCTACAGTGTCCTAAGGGCGCCTGAAAATTTCCGCCCATTTTCCAGAAAGGAACTTAAAGTGCCATATCAGGGGGATGCACGTTTTAGAATATTCAAATCTCAACAGAAAAGAAAAAAAAAATACCCTCCCATCATGCTGGAATCTGGTAAAAAGCTAGAATCTTGGTGACTCATTGCTTCCCCAAGGTCCTTATTTGGTAGCAGGCAAATAAAAATGATCATTTTCAGATTTAGATTTTTCTCAAACTGTGGTGTGAGCAGCTATTTTTACTTCTGCTTCAGTCACCATTCTCTGTAGTAGAAAGTGGATTTAGAGTTGTAAAAGCTGTTTTTTTTTCTTTTCATTTGGAGCCTAAATTTAAATACAGAATACAGCAACTAAATCATATCTTTTGGTCAGATACAGGAGTTAGGATATTTAAATCCAGTATCCCATTTCCATACTTGGAAGGACTCCGCGTCACTAACTTCCCATGTTCCCAGAGACTTAGCACTTCACAAGGCTACGTTCACAGCACCTGTTTCCATAGTACCTCCCTATAGGGCACCACAAGTGATTGGCAGATATGCTGTAACCAAGTTTTTTTTTTTTTTGGAGAGGTTTTTGCTATACGGCGCGTGTGCTTGTCAGACAGACAGAGACAGAGAGACAGAAAGCGAGAAGTCACCCCCCGGGGGGTGGTCATGCCGCAATCCCTTCTCCATTCTCCTCTCGGGATCTTGGGCACGCACGCACACGCACCCGGCGTG
>NW_006159596.1:1180367-1182275 GCF_000334495.1 Tupaia belangeri chinensis
TTGCGGTGTGACCATCCCCCCTGGGGGGTGATTTCTCACTTTCTGTCTCTCTGTCTCTCTCTGTCTGGTTGGCAAGCACGCATCCTATAGCAAAAACCTCTCCAGAAAAGAAAAGACAAGACAAGACAAGACAAGACAAGACAACAGCAGGCAGTGAGTACTGTGGAACAAAGAGGTGGTCACTTGGGGCAGGGCACAGAAGTGCCAGCTTCCTGACTTTCTAGGGAGCCCTTTCACTCCCCTTCTCCTGTCCCCTCGGTCCAGGAAAAAGGAGGGCCAAGCAGATGTCCTCTTCATTGACTTACATTTCCCTCTTTCGCCGCTGTAAGTTAATATGCCAGACCTATGGCGATTATCCACAACTCTCTAGAAAACAGTCTTTCCGGGGATGCAGGCCTCAAGCCTCCTGGCCAACCTGTGCTAACCCGGCTACTGGAAGTAGGAGAGGGGATGTCTTCCATCTTTGGAAGCTGTGTTTGGGGGGCTCTTGGCAAAGTGTTTTGCCCTTGCAAACTTGGATAACACAGATTTCCTCTTAAGATGCAGGAAAATTCCCTGGGGGAGATACAGAGAGCTGATCTTGCGGTAGAGCAGAGACGTTTTTCTCACACCGCCTTCCGAAGACGTCCACAGCAGACGGCGCTCCCTTTTAAACTCTGACTGTGTCACGCGGAGACAGAAGAACGCTCACGTCTTAGATAAGCAGCTCAGCAAACATCTCTGCACATCCACAATGAGTCAACTCGTCATACAAGCCTGCTTGTTTTAAAGGTGGTTCGGCCTCTTTAAAGCAAACCGACCGCTCTCACAGCCTGCAGACAACTAGACAACAGAGAACATTTCAGCACAGAAGGCCAGAACATTCCCTAATGCTCTTTAAACTGTCTTCTAAAAGCACAGGAGAGAAGAAAATGCACTCGGGTTGCAAGCAGTTCCTGGGTTTTTGGCACTTTAAGAGAGCTGGTGTATACAGAGGCCATGTGACGGGTTAACAGGGAGTTTAGATCTCTACATTTCTCAGTTTTCCTTTGTTTGTTCTTTTTTTTTAAATATTCTTACCGGGTAGTGATTCATCCTGTTTCTACAAAAAGACACACAGTTCAATGATATTCTAACACGACAGCCACACTCTTACAAACCTTGCCTCCAGGATTTTGTGAGAATCACATGTGATCAAATGAGATGATGTCTGTGAAAGGCTTTTAAAAGCCCAGGGTACTCATCAGCCGGGAGGTGGTATTCCCATACCCGTGAGAGGTGGCAGGCCCTGAAATGGCTACAGTGTCCTAAGGGCGCCGTAAAATTTCCGCCCATTTTCCAGAAAGGAACTTAAAGTGCCATATCAGGGGGATGCACGTTTTAGAATATTCAAATCTCAACAGAAAAGAAAAAAAAAATACCCTCCCATCATGCTGGAATCTGGTAAAAAGCTAGAATCTTGGTGACTCATTGCTTCCCCAAGGTCCTTATTTGGTAGCAGGCAAATAAAAATGATCATTTTCAGATTTAGATTTTTCTCAAACTGTGGTGTGAGCAGCTATTTTTACTTCTGCTTCAGTCACCATTCTCTGTAGTAGAAAGTGGATTTAGAGTTGTAAAAGCTGTTTTTTTTTCTTTTCATTTGGAGCCTAAATTTAAATACAGAATACAGCAACTAAATCATATCTTTTGGTCAGATACAGGAGTTAGGATATTTAAATCCAGTATCCCATTTCCATACTTGGAAGGACTCCGCGTCACTAACTTCCCATGTTCCCAGAGACTTAGCACTTCACAAGGCTACGTTCACAGCACCTGTTTCCATAGTACCTCCCTATAGGGCACCACAAGTGATTGGCAGATATGCTGTAACCAAGTTTTTTTTTTTTTTTTGGCAAGGGTTTTGCTATACGGCGCGCGTGCTTGTCA
>NW_006159596.1:1182330-1188027 GCF_000334495.1 Tupaia belangeri chinensis
ATTCTCCTCTCGGGATCTTGGGCACGCATGCACATGTGCCCGGCATGAGTTTAAGCCACCGGGTCCGGGACTCGAACCGCGGTCAACTACGTGGTAGTCCAGCGACATAGCCATTATGCTAACTGCTGGTCCCTGTAACCAAGTATTTAACATGTATATTGGAGAGTTATGGATCCGTTGAAGTGATACTCAGTTTGCACCAAGTGAAATCGAACCACATTACAGACCCATGGGCCACAGAACCCTATGGTTGGCTCTATAAGAAATGACCAGAGATGGAACTGGTCCTGTGGTTAAGGGAGCTAGACCCCACATGACCAACAGTGGTTTGACCCCAGGCCTGTTGACTCTGTGTGTGTGTGTGTGTGTGTATGCCCTAAATCCCGACAGGATGGAGAAATGGAGGAGAAGGGACTGTGGCGTGGCCACGTCCCCTTGGTGGGTGCTTTATCCCTCTCTGTCTCTCTCTGATGAGCACACACATTCTCTGGCAATTAAAAAAGAAAAAAGAAATGACAGATGTCAGCAATGTATGAGCAAAACTTAGGCCTCTAATTTCTCTAAGAGTTGTGTCCCATCCTTCTAAACCCATGTGCTGTCAAGATTCCCCAGAGGTCAGAGCCAGAGTTTAGAGTTTACCTCCTGCTCAGGACATCGGCTGCTGGGTCAGGAGATCTTTGGCCCCAGGTCACCTGATTTCACCCCCCCCCGCCCCCCTTCACATGACCCCGCCTCGCAGACCTGACTCAGCAACCTGAGCTGTGACTAGTCAGGTCCTCAGACTGGGCCTTCACGTGCGGATACCGGATGTCGGTCCTTCCAGGCTAACCTGTCCAGACAGGCTGGTAACAAGTAGGATGGATGTCAAGTTGCTTTCAGCCAAATCACGTCCCGATTTCTATCCTCTTTCTCTTTGATAAAAACCTCCACGAGTCTGGGCTGGCAGCACTAACGTATTGGTAGCTTACGTTTGCAGGGCTTGGTGGGGTGGGTAGAGAAGCCTCGCTGGTTCTCCTGGGGTCTTCTTGACTGCCCTAGCTGCCCTCTCATGTGCCAGATTTTGGGGGAGACCAAAAGACTCACCCAGAATCAAACACTGAAGCCTGATGGAACACGTGACAGGGCATTGCCCTCGAAACTTGCGGTCGAAGCAGGTTAGACATGGGAAATAAAGGGGACGCTGGCAGGTGAACCCCTGAGGCAGCTGGTGAGCTTGGACGGTGGAGCCTCCGCAGCTCAGAGGAGGGTCTGGGCACGTTGCTGCTTGCGCCGTCTCCACGCCTCTTGAGCCCCACCATCTTGACTGTGGACTTTGCTCCCGTAAATTCTTGCAATGCAGGAAATGCCCAGTGGAGATGCAAAATAATCATGTCATCTTTCACACACGTCTGATATTTCGGCAATGTTTCTAATAGCCGCTGAGGGACAAGAGTTTATCTTTCTATCTTACATCTCCTAAATCTCTCTCTCCTGTGTTCTTTTCATATTTTTTTTGTCGTTGCAAGCGTAAATCGCGCGTAGTCCAATAACGAGGTTAAAATGATAATGCTTTTCATCGCTACAGAGATGCTCTTGCCTCTGACGGGGACGTCTGCTGCATCTGAAGCTCCGCACGTTTATTTTTTCCCCTTTGCCTGCATCAGGGTGTCTTCAGGAAGGTAAATAAAATATTTCACCTTAGCTGTGCACAGTCTCTGTTCACGCCACCTGTGCGTGAGCGTAGATGCTCACAGGAGAGCCCTCCAGCTTCGGGGAGAGCCGTTGCATTTGTGCCTCCGTTTCTCTGAGTTTCTTTTTTATTTTCTTTTTCTTTTTTTGGAGAGGTTTTTGCTATAGGGCGCATGCGCTCGCCAGAAATAGAGAGAGACAGAGAGATAGAAAGCGAGAAATCACCCCCCAGGGGGCCCCAGGGGGATGGCCACGCCGCAATCCCTTCTCCTCCATTCTCCTCTTGGGATCTTGGGCACGCACGCACACGTGCCCAGTGTGAGTTTTAAGCCACCGGGTCCAGGACACGAACTGCAGTCGACTATATGGAAGTCCAGCAACATAGCCATTATGCTAACTGCTGGTCCCTCTGAGTTTCTTTTTCACACTCCAAAATGGGGGAGACTCAGCAGAGGTATCTCCCAGCCTGGGAGAAGCCCAGGCTTGTGCATAGAGGCTAGTTATTTAACCTCTCTGCACTGCAAGCCCCTCCTTTGGGGTTAAAATAGAACCTCATAAACTCACTGTGAGGGTAGAAAGCGTGAAGAGGCCAGCCCAGAGCCTGGCACATAAAGATCATTCGGTAAATGCCAGCCGGCAGCTTGGGCACTTCCGTTTCCAGCCTCCTGTCTGTGCGTGGCAGCCTTCTGCACACTGAGGCCCCTCCAGCTGCTGGAAACAGCCATGGCTGTTTCTGGGCCTCTGGCTACCTCGGACTGCCTTGCCTCTGCAGCAGCTTCTGCCCCTCGGGCAGGGAGCAGGCCCCAGCATAATGTGACAAGCTGGCTGAAAGTCTAGTCCCAGGCCCAGCGGGTGCTCTGACAGTTCCTGCTGTCCCACTGCTGATGGCCGCTTCTCCTCATTCAAGTGTTCCCCAAGCCCATGCACCCGGGCAGCCTGCTGGAGGCACTCCTTCCCCGCCCTCTGCCCACTCGAGTCTCACTGACTTTTCCATTGTCCAGACAGTGCTGGGAGGCCCTGACCCAGGGGTAGGAGTCACCCCATTTTCTGGCTGTGACATGTTTATTGACAAGTTGTTTCTTTCCAGCTTTTACTCATATCTCATACGGGGTGTCATTGTGCCCCTTTTTCCAGAAGAACAATGTCACCAGCCACTTTCTGCAGTGTCCCTTGGTTCTCCTTGAGGCCAGCTTCTGCTTCCAAATATGGAGGAGACATCTCGATTCCGTCTCCATCAGAGGTCTGACTTTTGATTGTGGGTTACGTTAAGATATTTACCGCGGCCCTCCGGATGAGACACAGTCCGAATAATCAGGCTGTACCGTTCGGCCTTCCCACTGCAATTTCCATGCCAGAGGTCAGTGCTATGCCAGCCTCGCTCTTTGGGGCCCTTACTTTCTGAATTTATCATTCATTCATTCACTGTAGAAGCAGAAGGACCGTGTTAGCTGGCGTCTGAGTTGGAGCTCGGTTGTCTCCCCCTAGAGCTTCAGAGTCTGCTTTCTCTTCTCTTTCTGAGTTACAGAGTAAGTCCCGAGAAGCGCCCGCGTTTCCCTTCCTAGGAACCAAACCCAGTGTAGAAACTGAAGTTCGGTTTTCCTGGAAGGATGGCATATCTGAAATGTTGACCATTTCCTCCTCATCAACATTCTCCCACCGTCAGCCAATCCCTCTCTTCATTGATCTATCTGTCATCAGTCACCATCTACCACCTATCTGCATCTACCATCACTCTGTCATCTCTCTCTGTTTATTCTCTCTCTGTTTACCTTTCTGTTGGGTCACCGGAAAAGCCATGATGCATTTTTGCACAGAAAAGTACGTCATGACTTTCTGATGCTCCAATCTGTCTCTCTCTTATCTATTTACATCTATCATCTATGTATGGATACCTATCATCTAGCTATTAGGTTGCCAGGAAAGTCATGACGTATTTCTCTATGCAAAAATCGATCATGACTTCCCTGACAATATATCTATCATCTACCTCGATCTCTCTAATCTATCTCTCTATCTACCCATCTGTCACTTACCTGCTTTTTTATTTTGGGTTACACACTTAGAGCTGGCCCAGAGCAGTTTTATTGAAGGGCAGGTTGGCCAAGGTATGACTTTTCCCTGACAAGATAACTTGGTTTTTGCCAGACCCTGTGTGCTCTCAGCAAGTGGAATTGGACACCTCTTTGGTAACAGCTCACTTCAGAATGCGACAGAGGAGTGCCCGGAAATGCATACGGACAGGGTTATTACTGAAGCGAAGTCCACGGAGACACGTACAGGTAAGGTTCAGACGTAGATGGAACACTTTTGTCGACAACAGGTTGGATATGGCTGACAGTAACTAACCAATACTTCACAAGATTAAAAAGGATATCCATCTCTGATTCCTCCTTCTTTTGCAACCCCATCTCTCATTGGTCAGAGTTCTGTTGTCCTTTACTTCATAATATCTCTTGCATTTCTTTTCTTTGCTTAAATTTGCTATAGGGTGTGTATGTGCTTGCTGTTGAGAAAGACAGAGAGAAGGAAAAAAAGAAAGAAAGAGAGAAAGCTTCCCCCCATGGTGGATGGCCATGCCATACTCCCTTCTCTATGCTCCCCTTGAGATTTCTGGGCATGAACACACATGTGCCTGGCATGCGTTCAAGTTGCCTGGCCCAAGACTCCAACGGCACAGTTGGCCATGTGGAATCCAGTCCTTAACCACCATGCCACTGGTTGGCCCTGCTTTTCTTTTTTTATAGTACTTTTTTTTTTTCTTTCAAGCTTATTTGTTGAGAGAGAAAAAAAGGAGAGAAATAGCACCCCTGATGAGATTTTTATTGCTGCAACATGTGTGCACCCCAGCCTTAGCCAGGCCAGATCGGGGGCACACACGTGCCTCGTACCTGGCATACTCAAGGAGGTCTCTGGACACAAACCCAGAACCTGCCCGTGTTGGTCAGCCTGACCATGTGTTCTGCCACTGCACTACTATCCAGCCCCCTTGCACTTCCTTCTTTTCTTCCAACTATATCCCAGCCCTGACTAAAGTCCTTTTCCCTCCATCGTAACAACCTCCCGACTGGTCTAACTACTTCACATCTTTTTTCTTTGAAAAATCATCTTAAAACTATCATCTGGTTATGTTGTTAAAGTTCTTTTTCCAGGGGCCAGCAGTTGGCATAATGGCTATGTCACTGGACTCCCATGTAGTTGACTGCAGTTCGAGTCTTGGACCCAGTGGCTTAAACTCACGCCGGGCACATGTGCGTGCATACCCAAGATCCCGAGAGGAGAATGGAAGAGAAGGGATTGCAGCGTGGCCATCCCCCTTGGGGGTTGATTTCTCATTTTCTGTCTCTCTGTCTCTCTCTGTCTTTCCGGTGAGAATATGCACCCTATAGTAAAAACCTCTTGGAAAAAAAAGTTCTTTTTCCATATATATTGATTTATAACCCTCTAATTTCCTTATAGGAAAATGTCCAAAACGCTCTTGGCATGCCATCAGAATCCTCCATGAAGCAGGTCTCTGTTTGACTCCTCTATTCCCACCCTTCTTCTCCCCTGCCCCACTTTCTCCCCTAAGTTTCTTTCTTTCTTCCAGGGATGACAGAGAGCCAGCACACCCAGCTGGGTCCTGGTATCAGGACCCACCTCCAGCCCTCAGCCAGGCTGAAGTCCTTGGGTAAGCACATGGCCAGTGTACCCAGGGAGGTCTCCAGCCTTAACCAGACACCTTCCTGCGTGGGGCTGCCTCGCGGATATCACGTTTCACTGGCTGCCACTCTCTGCCCCCTAATGTGCCACTTTTTTGATTAAAAAGCTGTCCATTCCTGTCAAATGAGTTTACCTTTCCTCATCTAAAATTCGCTCACTCTATTCTGATTCTTCTTTCCCTTTTGCCTTTCATATTTCCCTCACTCTTTGAGATACAGTTCAAATCCCACTCCCAGTCTGAAAAGGTTTCTCTCTTCAGAGCACCCTGAGATGGGATTATTTTTCATTTTTTTTTTTTTTTTTTTAGGTTTTTCCCTTTGGGCACATGGG
>NW_006159596.1:1188871-1195840 GCF_000334495.1 Tupaia belangeri chinensis
TCCCTCTGCAATTTCCATGCCAGAGGTCAGTGCTATGCCAGCCTCGCTCTTTGGGGCCCTTACTTTCTGAATTTATCATTCATTCATTCACTGTAGAAGCAGAAGGACCGTGTTAGCTGGCGTCTGAGTTGGAGCTCGGTTGTCTTCCCCTAGAGCTTCGGAGTCTGCTTTCTCTTCTCTTTCTGAGTTCTGGAGTAAGTCCCGAGAAGCGCCCGCATTTCCCTTCTTAGGAACCAAACCCAGTGTAGAAACTGAAGTTCGGTTTTCCTGGAAGGATGGCATATCTGAAATGTTGACCATTTCCTCCTCATCAACATTCTCCCACCGTCAGCCAATCCCTCTCTTCATTGATCTATCTGTCATCAGTCACCATCTACCACCTATCTGCATCTACCATCACTCTGTCATCTCTCTCTGTTTATTCTCTCTCTGTTTACCTTTCTGTTGGGTCACCGGAAAAGCCATGATGCATTTTTGCACAGAAAAGTACGTCATGACTTTCTGATGCTCCAATCTGTCTCTCTCTTACCTATTTACATCTATCATCTATGTATGGATACCTATCATCTAGCTATTAGGTTGCCAGGAAAGTCATGACGTATTTCTCTATGCAAAAATCGATCATGACTTCCCTGACAATATATCTATCATCTACCTCGATCTCTCTAATCTATCTCTCTATCTACCCATCTGTCACTTACCTGCTTTTTTATTTTGGGTTACACACTTAGAGCTGGCCCAGAGCAGTTTTATTGAAGGGCAGGTTGGCCAAGGTATGACTTTTCCCTGACAAGATAACTTGGTTTTTGCCAGACCCTGTGTGCTCTCAGCAAGTGGAATTGGACACCTCTTTGGTAACAGCTCACTTCAGAATGCGACAGAGGAGTGCCCGGAAATGCATACGGACAGGGTTATTACTGAAGCGAAGTCCACGGAGACACGTACAGGTAAGGTTCAGACGTAGATGGAACACTTTTGTCGACAACAGGTTGGATATGGCTGACAGTAACTAACCAATACTTCACAAGATTAAAAAGGATATCCATCTCTGATTCCTCCTTCTTTTGCAACCCCATCTCTCATTGGTCAGAGTTCTGTTGTCCTTTACTTCATAATATCTCTTGCATTTCTTTTTTTTGCTTAAATTTGCTGTAGGGTGTGTGTGTGCTTGCTGTTGAGAAAGACAGAGAGAAGGAAAAAAAGAAAGAAAGAGAGAAAGCTTCCCCCCATGGTGGATGGCCATGCCATACTCCCTTCTCTATGCTCCCCTTGAGATTTCTGGGCATGAACACACATGTGCCTGGCATGTGTTCAAGTTGCCTGGCCCAAGACTCCAACGGCACAGTTGGCCATGTGGAATCCAGTCCTTAACCACCATGCCACTGGTTGGCCCTGCTTTTCTTTTTTTATAGTACTTTTTTTTTTCTTTCAAGCTTATTTGTTGAGAGAGAAAAAAAGGAGAGAAATAGCACCCCTGATGAGATTTTTATTGCTGCAACATGTGTGCACCCCAGCCTTAGCCAGGCCAGATCGGGGGCACACACGTGCCTCGTACCTGGCATACTCAAGGAGGTCTCTGGACACAAACCCAGAACCTGCCCGTGTTGGTCAGCCTGACCATGTGTTCTGCCACTGCACTACTATCCAGCCCCCTTGCACTTCCTTCTTTTCTTCCAACTATATCCCAGCCCTGACTAAAGTCCTTTTCCCTCCATCGTAACAACCTCCCGACTGGTCTAACTACTTCACATCTTTTTTCTTTGAAAAATCATCTTAAAACTATCATCTGGTTATGTTGTTAAAGTTCTTTTTCCAGGGGCCAGCAGTTGGCATAATGGCTATGTCACTGGACTCCCATGTAGTTGACTGCAGTTCGAGTCTTGGACCCAGTGGCTTAAACTCACGCCGGGCACATGTGCGTGCATACCCAAGATCCCGAGAGGAGAATGGAAGAGAAGGGATTGCAGCGTGGCCATCCCCCTTGGGGGTTGATTTCTCATTTTCTGTCTCTCTGTCTCTCTCTGTCTTTCCGGTGAGAATATGCACCCTATAGTAAAAACCTCTTGGAAAAAAAAGTTCTTTTTCCATATATATTGATTTATAACCCTCTAATTTCCTTATAGGAAAATGTCCAAAACGCTCTTGGCATGCCATCAGAATCCTCCATGAAGCAGGTCTCTGTTTGACTCCTCTATTCCCACCCTTCTTCTCCCCTGCCCCACTTTCTCCCCTAAGTTTCTTTCTTTCTTCCAGGGATGACAGAGAGCCAGCACACCCAGCTGGGTCCTGGTATCAGGACCCACCTCCAGCCCTCAGCCAGGCTGAAGTCCTTGGGTAAGCACATGGCCAGTGTACCCAGGGAGGTCTCCAGCCTTAACCAGACACCTTCCTGCGTGGGGCTGCCTCGCGGATATCACGTTTCACTGGCTGGCACTCTCTGCCCCCCAATGTGCCACTTTTTTTATTAAAAAGCTGTCCATTCCTGTCAAATGAGTTTACCTTTCCTCATCTAAAATTCGCTCACTCTATTCTGATTCTTCTTTCCCTTTTGCCTTTCATATCTCCCTCACTCTTTGAGATACAGTTCAAATCCCACTCCCAGTCTGAAAAGGTTTCTCTCTTCAGAGCACCCTGAGATGGGATTATTTTTCATTTTTTTTTTTTTTTTTTTAGGTTTTTGCCATAGGGCACATGGGCTTACCGGAGACAGAGATGGGGGGGATAGTGAGAGGTCACCCCCCCCCTAAGGGGGATGGCTACACTGAAATCCCTTCTCCTCCATTTTCCTTTCAGGAATTTTAAGCACACATGCACATGTGCCCAGCATGATTCCCATACCACTGGGTCTGGGACTCGAACTGCATAGCCACCCATGTGGGTGAGAATCCAGCATCTTAACTGCCACTCCACCTGCTGGCCCTGACATTGTATTATTTACAGGCTGAATTTTACTCAGCAGCACTGTCTGTTGACCCTTCTTCGAGTGTTTTGAGTTGCCCCCTGGCTTTCCTATGCTTATACTCACTACGGGCCCTGGTGCTACAGCCTTCACCGAGGTTAATTCAGAGTCCAAGTTCTTCCCAAAGCATCGAGCATGAACCGTGCACTAAGCAGACATTCAAGAATACCGGGCGTAATGAGCAGAGGAAAAAGCAACTGAGGGGGAAGACAAACTAGCCCAGCTATTTTCATCGCCACCAGAAAGCACAGGCCTAGAGCTGTGTCCCCAAGCATGTTGAATTTGACCAGGGGATGATGGAGAAGGTGTTTTTCATAGTGATATGGATCTGGAAAGAACTCTGTGAGGTCATCCTATCCAGTTTCCTGGCTCTCAGTCATCTGAGGCAAAAGAGATCCAATACATGCTTAAAGAACCCAGAGGTGAGGTTCTAGAGTGTTCTGGATAATTCAGTTTCAGGGTTGCCTCAGCTCTCCCCACGCCAGTTTGCTCACTTGTCACTCCGGACCACTGTCCTGAGATTTTAGTTTAAGTTTTCAACTCCTACAGTGCTTAATGTTTTCAAACTCCTACAGTATTTAAAATGTAAGTTCATATACACACACACATATTATATATATGTATATATATATATTCATCAGGGAAATCATGATGCATTTTTACAAAGACAACCTGATATATATTTGTCTATCTATGCATCCCAGGTAATGCAGATAAAAGTGTTCTATAGAACACCCTGTACGAGAAAAACAAACAAACAAACAAGCAAACAAACAAACTGCTCTGACTTAACGTTTTAAATTTACTTTAAGTATATTCACTCAAGGAGCATTATAAAAACATCTCACCGGGTGAGACCTACCAGGTGGTGTGGTGGTTAAGGTGCTAGAATCCCACACAGTCAACTACTGTTCGAGTCCCAGATCTTGTGGCTTGAAACTCACACCAGGCACGCGGGTGTGTGTGTGTGTGTGTGTGTGTGTGTGTCTCCCAAGTTCCAAGAGGAGACTGGAGGAAAAGAAATTGCAGCATAGCCATCTACCCTGGGGGGAGTGATTCCCCACTTTCTGTCTCTGTCTTTCTGGTGAGTGCATGCGCCCTATATCAAAACATGTCTTAAAGAGAGAGAGAAAGAAAGAAAGAAAAGAAAAAATATCTAATTAATACTTTAAAACAACGTATGTGTTATTCCATGAGTATTTTAAACCTTATCTATATGAAGTTTTATGAGTTGATCTTTCACGTGTATTTATCGGGCACTAACGTACCAGGCATTGCAATGACAAAGATGCAAGAGTTAACTAATAAGGTAGATAGATCCCATTCTTAGGAAGCTCAGCGTACATGATGATGATGGCTAACCCAAGCTCACATACCTTATGTATGTTCATGAGAATCCTGCAGGAGTGGGACTTGGGGCCTGCCGCCCATGACACCAGGCACAAAGTATAATGTATGGAACATGCTCCTTGTTCTGGCTCCTGACTCCCTGCCTCTTGAGCAAATGGAAAGAAAATGCCACCAGCCCGCCACTCCAACAGCTTCCTGAAAGCCATGAGCAGTAGCCAGCCAATACTCTGTGCTTTATTGAACACTGCAGTGACCAGCACGCAGTAGGGCATTTGGAGAGGACACTGCTTCCCTTTCCCATGCCCTAGACTTGCCATATGCTCCGTCCTTCCCCACTCACCGCGGTTCTTTGGGTTTCATTGTTATTGACACTACACGCTGAGTGCCCTCTCCATTCCTGAAGTAAATATTTAGTGAGTGCTCCAGGGCGCAAGGCACTTGCTAAACGATGTGATGGGAAGGAAAATAAATCCTGCACAGGCGCTGCTCTTAAGGAACGCAGTCTTGTGCTGAGATAGGTCCTGCCCACAAATACCGGGTCATGAGTAGAACATAAATGAATGTGCCACGGGGTTACTTCCAGTTAGGACTGGGATGGAGCGGATGGGCTTGGGGAAGCCAGCCCTGGTGAGGACTTGTTGAGTCAGAGGTGTCGAGAGACACTCTGCTGGAGGTGACCAGTGCATACTCAGCAAGTAGGGGACCAGCACTTGGAAAGAGGTAAAGGGGAGAGACGTTGATAAGTCACGAAGCTACAAGACTAGGTTCTAGTGTTTAAAGAGCCTGGCAGGTAGGAGAAGGGGAATTAAAACACAAGAGGGGTGACTCAGAAACACTGTATTTTCTTACGAGAACTTAATGTAGTCATTGAGAGGTCGAATTTATGAAGTGTGAGAGATGAATTAAGATATTTTATTTCCTGATATAACTAATAAATACATTTTATCTCCCCTTGCTTTTCTTTTGTTCTTTTTTTTTTAAGAGTTATTTCATTTGAATTTATTTATTTATTTTAATTTGACCAGAGAGAGACAGAGTGAAAGAGAGAAGGGGAAAGTGAGAAAGTAAGCCACCAGGTCCAGGACGCGAACCGCAGTCAGCCCTGGGGGAGCCCAGCACCTTTAATCACCACACCACTTGCCAGGCCCTCCCCTCGCTTTTCTTGGTGATGGGCTTAGAGTATTTCCATGTAGCTCAACCAATGTCTCCACTAGACTTTTTTTTATTTTATTTTTAAAGAATTATTTATTGAGACTAGCAGATGGCATAGTGGCTATGTCACTGGACTCCCATGTAGTTGACCACCATTTAAGTCCCGAACCTGGTGGCTCAAACTCATGCTGGGCACATGTGCATGAATTCCCAAAATCCCAAGAGGAGAATGGAGAAGAAGGGATTGCAGCCTGGCCATCTCCCCTGGGGGGAGTGATTTCCTGCTTTTTGTCTCTCTGGCAAGCAGACATGCCCTCTAGCAAAAATCTCTCCAAAAGAAAAGAATTATTTACTTTTATGTATCATTATTATTATTTTCTAATTTGCTACAGAGCACACATGCTCACCAGAGAGAGAAAGGGAAAGTGACAAAGCAAGCCTCCAGGTCCAGGACTTGAACTGCAGTTGGCCACGTGGGAGTCCAGTGCCTTAACTACCATGCTACCTGCTGGCCCCTCCACTAGATTTTTGCAAGGAAAACTTTTTGTATCAAACTAATACTGTGTTCTTTGGGAGAAAAATGTAAGAAATAGTAGATGAAAGAAAGGAAAAGACAAAGAGAACAATGTCCCTTTTCAAGACTTAGAGTTGTCAATGGTTGATGAGAACAACATGGACTCTTTTTTTTTTAATTTTTTAAAATAATTATTTTATTTAACTTTATTATTATTATTTTAATATTTCCACACACACACACACACAGAGAGAGAGAGAGAGAGAGAGAGAGAGGGAAAGAAAGCCTCCGGGTCTGGGACTCAAACCCTGGTTGGCTATGTGGGAATCCAGCACCCTTGACCACCACGCCACCTGCCGGCCCCCATCATGGACTCTTACTGTGACATGACTGAGATGAAACGTACTCTTTAGAGGGCTGAGTTTACTTGCAGGACTTCAGATAACTTGCTGTGACTGTTTCCCTATCTCTGACCTATTGGATTAAAACCATAGTCTCCAAAAACTGCCCCACAACTCCTTGTGTGCTGTGTTCTGTCTTTTCTAATCTTTCTGGATCTTCTTGTTGCTCGTAGAGAGTGTTGGGCTCAGTGATTACGGCTTCTGAATAGGAGCAGAGAAGGCAGGAGAGCCGTGAAAGAAGCACACAACCAGAGCGTTGATCTGAAAATTCCCTTACGGTACGCTCCGGCACAGGCAAAGTAAAATCGTGTGTGCAGTGCTGTTCGTACGCATTAGTGTGTCTTTACAATGTCACATGCCGGGGGTTGTGGTCCCTGGTGGAAGTGCGCGTGGGGCTCATTGCCAGAGTAACTACTACAGGAGCAGATTTTCAAAGACCGTGTGACTTCTGTTGACCCACTTGACAATGACGTTCCCCTGAGCAAAATGCAACCTCATGTCCCTTAGCTTCACTGAGGAGCATCGATGCGACAGGACCTACAGCCAGCTTGCACGGGAAGTCAGCTAGAACTGGCCAGTGCAGCATCGGAAGA
>NW_006159596.1:1195871-1221038 GCF_000334495.1 Tupaia belangeri chinensis
GTTAGCAGTGAGCCAGGGGACTGCATGCGCCAGACCTGCCCTGGACAACTCAGGGAGCCGCACGCAGAGAGATGAGGGTGAGAGGGGAGCTAATCGCTCTGAAACTCCCCATTTGGTGAAGCAGGCTTTTGTTTGAGCTGCTTCTGGGAGTAAAAACAGGTTATCATCACTGGGCCCGGTGGTCTGACAGAGCAAACAGGAGACTCCGTGGGGCGAGCAGAGGTGAGCAGAGGTGAGGGTTGGTGAGCAGAGGTGAGCGGAAGATTAGTGAGACTCAAACGGGATAATTGGAAGAGCAGGGTGAAGGCCGTAAATTACACCTCTTGTACGTGGCTTAGTTATCATACCACAAGAAGGGATGAAATAGGTCGGCAGCTCGTGGATGAAAGGCAAATGTAGAAGGGTCAGGAGGGGAGCTGGGAGCTGAACTCCAAGGGCACGTTCCAGGGTGCTCTGAAACGAAGCTGCTTAGAATGAACAGCAGGACAGAATAAGTAAACAGT
Source organism: Tupaia belangeri chinensis (assembly GCF_000334495.1). Classification (NCBI taxonomy): domain Eukaryota; kingdom Metazoa; phylum Chordata; class Mammalia; order Scandentia; family Tupaiidae; genus Tupaia; species Tupaia belangeri. The sequence continues at coordinate 1,196,375 of NW_006159596.1, forward strand.
TTTCTGTGATTAGCTCCATGCCTTTTTCATTGTCGGAGCTTGGACTTGTCAGTAGGAAATGGGTTGAAAAGCCTCACTGGGACCAGCAGATGGAGTAATGGTTACATCACTGAACTCCCACTTAATAGACCATGGTTCAAGTCCCAGACCCGGTGGCTTAAACCTCACACCAGGCACATTGTGCGTGAGTGCCCAAAATCCCAAGAGGAGAATGGAGAAGGGATTGTAGTGTGGCCATCTGCCCTGGGGGCGGGGGGGGGGAATTCTCGCTTTCCATCTCTCTGTTTCTCTCTGTCTCTTAGGTGAGCGCATGCTACCTATGGCAAAAATGTCTCTAAAAAAATTAAAAGAAAAGCCTCTCCAATGAAAAAGCAAATAAAGACATGATTTATGAGGGTTCTGGATTGCTTAGGGTCCGCCGCCCACCCCAACTTGCAACCTTGTCCTGTGACTTGAAAAGGTACTCGATCTCTTGGAGTGTCCTGTATGATAAGGAATAAGAGTCATACATGTAATGCCAAACACGTAAAGCTCTGAGGGCCGTTCCTACCGCTTAGAAAACATTCTAAAGGGAGCCTATAAACATTTTAGAGCATGGTTTTTGACACCCTTGAGGACACTGTGGGAATTTGGGGGACTCTTTTGATTGTTACAAGGATGGGGTACCACCACCATTTAGTGGTGGAGGGTAACAACAACAAATTCATCCTGAATTCCATGTGATTTTTTTTTCTTTTTTTTAAGAAAGATTTTTGCTATAGGGCACATGTGCTCACACTGAGAGACTGAAATGAGAAATCACCCCCCTGGGGGGGCTGGCCATGCAACAATCTCTTCTCCTCCATTCTCTTGGGATCTTGGGCACACACACAGACACGCCTGGTATAAGTTTTAAGCTGTCATGTCCAGGACTGGAGTAGGGGGTGACTATGTGGGAGTCCAGTGACATAACCATTACGCCACCTGCTGGTCCTTCCATGTAACTTTTTAAAAAGAAGTTGTAATCTATTTCTTCTGAGAGAGAAAAGGAGAGCGAGCACAGGAAGGACATCCCAGCAGGGTCTTCATGCAGCAATCCACCCCCAGCCTCAGCCAGCCTGAATCACAGGCACATACGTGTGCAGTTCAGGGCGGTCTCAGGACACGAACCCAGGACCTTTCACATGTAGTCCAGTCATGTTACTGCGGCACCACCACCTGGTCCCCCACATGCCTTTTGAATGTCCTACTGAGTAATCTACATGAAAAGCCCGACTTTGATGATTGGAACCTAGGCTTTAGCTCAGTTTCTAAAGCGTGTATGAGTTCTCCTTGCATTGCTTTAATACACCGACTTTGGCAAGACCATATCGATCAAGAAGGTGGCACTCTGCTTTGTGCGGAGTGTTGTCAGGAGTTGTTTTCTATTTCAGAAAATCATCTCGCCGATGGCAAAACTCCCCGCAGACGAGCTGGTTCTGTAACTACCGTTACAGGGCCTCCTGCACCTGTGAAGCTTCATGACGGTGACTTCCAGGATGGACGGGTCTAAGCGCTCACATATTGAAATGCCATTGTTTTCTTAGAAATAATCGTGTGTCTTTCCTTTACATACGTTAGGGTATTACGTCAATTTCTTTTTAAAGTCTGTGAGGATGAGTTCATTTTATTGGGGATATTCATGGGCAGCATAAAAGACTTGTTATGAAAAGGAGGTGCCATCTCTGATAGATTTAAAACTACAGGTTCTGGGACCAGCAGTTAGCGCAATGGCTATGTCGCTGGATTCCCATGTAGTCGACCATGGTTCGCATCCTGGACCCGGTGGCTTAAAACTCACACCAGGCGCGTGTGCGTGCGTGCCCAAGATCCCGAGAGGAGAATGGAGGAGAAGGGATTGCGGCGTGGCCATCCCCCCTGGGGGGTGATTTCTCGCTTTCTGTCTCTCTGTCTCTCTCTGTCTGACTGGCAAGCGTACGCACCCTATAGCAAAAACCTCTCCAAAAGAAAAAAAAAAAAAAACTACAGGTTCTCTTTTCTTTTCTTTTCTTTCTTTTTTTTTTTTTTCTTCATTGTTTTTTTTTTTAAAGAGAGATATTTGCTATAGGGCGCATGCGCTTGCCAGAGTATTACGTCAATTTCTTTTTAAAGTCTGTGAGGATGAGTTCATTTTATTGGGGATACCCAGAGACAGTAAGCAATAAATCTCCCTTCAAAGGGATTCCATGCCGCAATTCCCTCTCCTCCATTCTCCTCTTGGGATTTTGGGCATGCATGAACACATGCCTGGTGTGAGTTTTAAGCCACCAGGTCAAGGACTTGAACCATGGCCGACTAGGTGGGAATTCAGCTATGTAACCATTACATCATCTGCTGGTCCCATGAACTGCAGGTTTTTAGAATCAAATGTGGTACAATCACAACGGATGTGTGCCCAGAAATTGGCCTATGAGTCAAGGAAATCAGAACCCAAAGAGAGGGTGTTTCACTTGCTCTAAATTTTGCCTCTGATGCTTCTTTTTACTTAAATTTCATTTATTTATTTCTGCTGAGACATAGAGAGAGAGCCAGGCACCTCCAACAGGCCTTCACACCGTGCTCCATGCCCAGCCTCCGCCAGCCGGCATCACGAGCACATGTGTGTACCCAGCATGATCAGGGAGACCTTGGGATTCAAACCCTGGACCCTCTCATGGCCTCAGCATTGCAGAGCTTTGTGTTACCAGTGCACTACCCATAGCTGGCCTCCCTCTGTTGTTTCTTAGAAATCTAGATGCTTATTTGCTGGGCAGAGCAGTTTGGTACATTGCCTGTACCTACTCTCCAGAATCTGGAAGTGTAGTTTATGGTTAAAATAGGGTCATCTCCCAAGCTCCTATAAAAGAGATAACTTCAAGAGGAAAGACTTCTTTCCTTTCCTGCATGGGAACTCTTCTCCTCTCTTGCAAGAGCTAGATCACCCCAGGAAAGCCTCTGCCTAGGCTTTCTGTCCTCCGTGTGTGTGTGTGTGTGTGTGTGTGTGTGTGTGTGTGTGTGTAAAGATCAAGACAGCCAGGGCAGGCAGGTGGCATGGTGGTTAAGGCAGCTGGACTCGCACATGGCTGACCACGGTTTGAGTCCCGGACCTGAAAGCTTCCTTTCTCATTTTCCTTATCTCTCATTATCACTCTCTGGTCAACTTCAAAACATAAAACAAAATAATAACAGTGAATAAAATAATAATGACAATAATAAAAAGACAGCCAAGTGGGAAGAACTGGAGGACTTTCTCTGGCTATGGGACCTCCTGCTTTTTCAAGGGCTGTCTCCCCAGCCGAACCATCCAGATCTGCTGGGCAGGCCTAGTGCAGTTCATTCTGCCACCCGCTCTGATTTGATTGCTATGGGTCCAGTTTTAGAGAGGGACTGAGTCTGCCTACTCCTTAGCATGGGCTAAGAGAAAAAAAGGAGCCGATGCAGGACAACTTGATGGCTGGAGAAGCATTATTTCTATAAGATCACTGTGTTGTCTGACAGATGAGGGCAAGTGGAGTCAGATTCCTGGGGTGTCTTAGCTCAAGACCCTGTAACAAAAATACTGTAAGCTAAAGTGGTTTATAAACAACTAAAGTTGATTTCTCACAGTGTTGGAGGCTGAAAATCCAAGGTCAGGGTGTCAGCCTCACTGGGCCACCTGCCGGGCTGCAGCTTTCTGTGTTCTGGTATTCTCCCATGGCAGCAGGAAAGAAGGCCAGAGAGCTCTCTGGGCCCTCTTTTATAAGAGCACTACTCTCATTTTGGAGGGCTCCACCCTCATGAACTGATTTAGAAGCCCCATCTCCTAAGATTGTCACAGTAGGGGCTAGGATTTCAACATGTAAGCTTTGGGAGCACACGAACATTCACGCATAACATCGGCGCAGTCCAGAGCTTAGTTTTCTATTACTACATTAGAATTTGCTAGTGGTGAGATACTAAAGTCCAGTCTGGCAAAATCGAGACAAAATAAAGCACCCTTAAATCTTTTAGGGTCTAATCTGTGATGAAGCCATATGCAGGAATTGACTGTTTCCCAAAGACCAAGGTGTTAGGAGGGAGGCCTGGGCAGCTTGGATGTGGGGGTTGGACGACACACCATAGTCGGCTGATGCAATCCAGATCTAGTCTGTCATCAGACCTGCGCTGCACTCAGATCTAACCCGGATGTAGCACATTTGCTCTACTCTGCACATGGGCCTCTACTCTGCACACGGGACTGTATTCTGCACATGGCACTCTACTCTGCATGTCACTAGACATTCCGTGGCACACTAGTCTGCTCTCCCTCTAAACCTTTACCATCGGCTGATGCAATCCGGATCTAGTCTGTCATCAGACCTGCGCTGCACTCAGATCTAACCCGGATGTAGCACATTTGCTCTACTCTGCACATGGGCCTCTACTCTGCACACGGGACTGTATTCTGCACATGGCACTCTACTCTGCATGTCACTAGACATTCCGTGGCACACTAGTCTGCTCTCCCTCTAAACCTTTACCATCCATGGACTGTTCCTACCTCTAAGACACTCCCCCTCCCTATACCCTTACAAAAATCCCTAAACTCCACCCTAGCACACAACTTCTCTGCCCCCCCCCCTTCTCTGTCGGACTGGCGAACCTCGCTTGGGAACGCTCTCAATAAAGGCTCTGCATTTCTATTTTCTCATGTGGTCGGCTCATTCCTTACATAAGGTACTAAGGAAAGGAGGACAAGATGAATGGAGGGAGGAAATCTTTGCGGGGGGAACATTAATTAGAATTGAGGAGGTCTACAGTGTCTGAGCCTGAGACCAGTCATATTTTCAAACTTGGTCATAACAATATCTTGTAGCTTATGAATTCTTCTGCAAAGAGATGGATTCTAACTCCCTTCTCTCCGGAGTTGGGCCCACCAGGAGAGTAAAACACTACCTCATGAAGAAGAGAAATGGCTAGAATAGTTTTTTTTTTTTTTTAAAGGGTTTTGTCACAGGACATGTATGCTCACTCAAGAGACAGAGACAGTCAGAGGTAAAGTGAGAAATCGTCCCCCAGGGGGGATAGCCACATCACAATCCCTTCTCCATTTTTCTCCTGGGATTTTGGGCATGCAGGCCCATGCACACCCAGAGTGAGTTTTAAGCCACTGGATCTGGAACTCAAACCGTGGTCGGCCATGTGAGAGTCCAGCACCTTAACCACTATGTCACCTGCTGGCTCCAAAGGCTAGAATATTTCTAAGGTGAGAAAGAGTTATTTGATACCGAACCCAGATTATACCCATTGGAACTGGGGGTCTGCTTATGAAAATGGATCGAAGACCGAGTCGCATTGGTAAGATAGCGGAGAATCCCTGGGGAGAATTGTGAGCTGGAAGGAAGGCTGCCGAGATGTGAGCAGCAAGGAGAAGGCCCGTGGGAGGCTGAAGGTGTGACCCGGGTGGGGCCTTAATGCAAAAGGCCGGCAACAGACAAGGTGGCGTCAGCCACGTCACAGTGGTTGTCAGTGGCTGAGACCTTTAAGCAGCTGACAGTGACCTGGAAGTCACTGTGGCTAGAGGATGGCCTTGGCAGGGTCCTGGCGAGGCCGCCAAGATCTGAATGGGAATACTTTGTGGGGCTACCAACAGCGCCATGCTGGCCCTCACTCTGGGTCTGTGTCTCGCCCTTTCCCTATCCTGTTCTGAACTGAAGGGGTCTGACCCCTGGAGGTTGCCTTTCCGAGACTAGAGGGTGATGGGAGGCGCTGACAAGAGGCTGGGTGGTGGGGTAGGGTGGAGAAGCAGGTACTTCATCCCCCTTCCCCAGTACGCTCTGTGACTCCGTTTGTGCCAGGCAGGTCCTCCTTGGTCCCAGCCCAGGGGACCCCCAGCCTCTCCCTTCTGCTCTGTCTTTGCAGTCTCTGGATTCCTCATTACCCCCAGCTCTAGACTCTCAGCGCTTCCATCCCTTGTGTAATCCATGTCTGCATCGAAGCCCTTCTGTTGCACATTCTCTGGTGGTTTCTAGGTCCGGGTTCTGACTGTTGCACCAGTCAGCTCTGATTCCGGGCGGGCTGCAAAGGGCCTGCATGGGAACAGATTGCTGGGACAACTTGTGGTGGAAAGCGAGGGGACTTCAGGACAGCTGAGTGCGGGGCTTGCTTCTTCCCAACCTGTCCAAATCATGTGAGTTGTTGCTGCCAGGGGAGGACTTTAATGGAGGAATTGGTGATGGGGTAGGTAAAGAATTCTCTAAAATAGGAGCACCAAGGACACCAGAGACAGGAGGAAACTACGTCAACTCAGCTTAGAAATGACCAAGGGGGACTTGCAGGGAGTGTGGGGGTTAGGGCACTGGACTCCCACACGGCTGACCATAGTTCAAGTCCTGGACCTGGCAGCTTGCTCTCTGTTTTTCACTGGTCAAATTAAAATAATAAAACAATTAAATAAATTAATTCTTTAAAAAAAGAAAGCAAGAAATGACCAAGTGCTCAGGTGGGAGTTCCTGAGTCACTGAATTGCGCTGGTGTCCTCAGCCCACGTGATCTTTGGGGCTTACAAGCCCGGCTCAGATAGAGCAGAGAACAATGTAGCGAGTGCCTCTAATTTAATATTCCTACATTTCCACCACATGGAATTCCCACTAGGACAAATGATACAAATGAATCATTATATTGTTTTTCCCTTTACCCCAGCCGAGCCACTTGGGTCTCTGCTAAGAAATGATGATAAAGTGATGAAAACAAAGCATAACATTATCATGTCATTAAAAAAAAATAAAAGAGTTCCAGGAGGTCCTTTGTTGGACTGGAAGAGCAGGAGCTGCATGTTTAAATGACTTTTTTGTTTTCTCTTCTGGATAATCGCTGAGAGCAATGTAACCAGAATAACCCAGGGCTGTTGCTGAGGTAATTGGTTAGCTTCTGCTGAGGCGTCGAGCTGGTCAGAGAAAGAAGAGTCTCACCAGAAGGCCCAGGACAGCAGGTGCCATCATACTGCTGGGACTTTCTCAGGGATGACAGGGGCATCGTGTTAGGATCTGGTTGTGCAGTCTCCAACCCTACGCTGGGGACAAGGAGCACACCTGTATCCCAGGCACTGTAGATTACAGTGGGAAAGAGAAATGCCTTCTGGGATTTGTCCTTGGGGGATGCGATTTTTCATGCTCTTTAATGAACCTGCAGTAGGCGAGGGCATTCCACTGTGGGCTTCACTGCACAGGCAATCCTGACAGGTGTATGGATCCTTGCTCCGACTTGCAGCCACACGGTGCAGGCAGTGCGGGGGAAGCCGCCAGGCTTGCAGTGATGTATTGGGGGAAAGGCTTCAAAGATGAAAGTGCAGCACGGGGCGGGGGTGAGGGAGAGTCTGTGGCATGGGGATTAAAGTGGCTGGATCCCACAGGGCCTACTGCATGGTTCAAGTCTCAACCCGGCAATTTAGGGAACACAGTGGGCACATGCTTGTGCGTGCCTGAAATCTCAAGAGGAGAATGGAGAAGAAGAGATTGCATGTGGCCATTTTCCCCTGGGGCAGGGGGTGCTTTGTCATTCCCTGCCCCATCCTCCCTCTCTGGGAGTGCATGCATGCTATAGCAAATTGAAAAAGAAAAAGAAAGAACATTTAGAACAGAGAGGAGCACAGCGAAGTGATGAAGTCCTGGGGGCATGTGCTCACTGGCTGGGCTCCCTTTGGTAGAAACAGAAAGACAGCTGACTGTGGGGCAGTTTGTAATAGCAGCCACCAAATTCTTTGCCACTCCACTACAACGGGGCATCCATATCACCTCCTTCGAGTCTGGGAAGAGAGTGAGAAGGTTGTGAGTGTGTTGTCAACCGATGAAGTTTAGCAGAAGAGAGAGTGGGATTGCTGGGGCCGGATCACAGAAAGCACACAGCTTTCACCCCGCTAACTGGGGCACTGCTTCACAGAGCCCCAAGCTGCCAGGTAAGGGGTCTCCACCATGCTGGAGCCCGTGGGATTAAAAACCAGAAGTGAGCTCGGTAAGATGTACTGATAGCCAAGTAAGAGGAGAGCCAAGTAAGCCTTCTGATGCCCGGCTTGGCCTAGAACCTCTGTGTGGGCCCTGCTGCTCCCTCTCCGAATCTTTGCTGAAACTCGGGGCTTCCCAATTGTGGCCTGTCCAGAAGTTGGGGGGCTGCCTCAGGCATTCAGGTGGGTAGCAGCATTCTTGGATTCTACCCACTAGATGCCAGAAGCACCCTCTTCTCCAGCTAGGACAACCAAAACTGTGACCCAATATTGTCAAATATCTTCTGGGGGGTAAAAAAAGATCACTCTCCATTGGGGACCACGAGCATAATCCTATGAGATAGTGTTTAAAGATGCACTGAGGATCTGTTGTAATCAGGTATGGTGAGGAATGAAAATGCAGGAATGAAAATGTCAGAAAGGAAGACGTTTTCACCCACACTTTCTTAAAATCAAGAGGCGTGGTATGCCCTGGCAGTGAGGGGTCCACAGGGAAGCACCGGGTGGGTCAGGAGGGGCAACTGTGGCAGGAGCCTTTACTGTAGTTTCTGTAGGAAGGAACTGGTGAGGCAGGGTGACCAGGCTTGGGATCGGGTAGTGTGAACGTGCAGTGGGCTCAGGGCACAAGATCCATCCCCAGTCCTGCTACCTGGCTTTAGGGTGACCAGGGCAGATGGCCACCCCATGGGAACACCCATGAGAGCCCAGATGAAGGAGGTGCTGGGCGAGGGTGTGGCCTTAGATGATTGCTGGACTCCCATGTAGTCGACTGTGGTTTAAGTCCCAGACCTGGTAGCTTAAAACTCATGCCTGGCACGTGTACATGTGTGCCCCAAACCCTGAGAGGAGAATGAAGGAAAAGGCATTGTGGTATGGCCATAGTCTCTCCAAGGTCAGCGATATCCCAAAGCTTGAGAATAAGAAAATATGTTTAATATGGGTGGACACAATGACCTTATTTTTCCAGGTGGCAAAACTGAAATTCAGAGAGGTCAGCTGCTCTAAGTCATGTCTCCACCAAGGGGAGAAGCCAGATTTTAACCTGGGTCTGTCAGAACCTTCCCACCGTGCTCTTAGCAATCTGCCATCCTGTATTCTTCTAGCTAATTAAGCATACATGCCAACATCTATAACTACATAAAAACATAATTGATCATTGACAGGCAGAGCAAAGGAGGATGCTGAATAATTTCTACAGAAAATAATTACGCTAAGCAGCAAGAGGGAGAAGAATCACTCATGGTGTCTCTGGCAGCGTGGTGGGGAAGGCAGCATTGAGACTGTTGGTGCCCTGGCTCTGAGAGGGCAGGGACAACGTGTTTGCTGGGGGAGGGAGGGTCTTGAAAGCTGGTCGGAGAAAAGCCAGGAAAAATGATGGAGAAAGGGCGTACTGGAAAGATGGGAATGATGTGATCGAAGGCTTAAGAGCAGTCGTGTGCGAGGTCTGACGGAAACACCGAGAGTCACGGACTACTGTGGTTTCTGGAAAGTATAATAGGTTAGACAGAGTCAGAGGGACGTTGCAGCCGGGTGCCACCCACCCATACTTGCAAGTTCCATCCACCCAAAGCCACACCTGTAGGTATAGAGTGCATGATCTGAGAAGCTAAATATCAAGAAGATACCTTCCTCTTTTATAAAAAAAAAAGTATTTATTTTATTTCTGATTACTATGATTCGCTTATTTGCCATAGGGCACGTGTGTTCACCAGAGAAAGAGGGAAAGTGAAGCGAGCAAGCCACCAGGTCTGGGACTCAAACTGTGGTCCGTAAAGTGGGAGTCTAGAGCCTAATCACCATGCCACCTGCTGGCCCCAACATACCTTCCTCTTAAAGTAGTGCCATAATCTCCAGGCCTGAGCTGAACGAAATTGAGAGTAAGCATCAAGCCAGAAATGTCCAGTTTGATGTCTTGCAATGTCGCTATTGCTCAGAAGTTAGGCTGGGAATCTGTGGTGAACAGGAAGTACACAGCCAAGGAAAGGGCTTTCCACCTGGCCTAAACAGAGGGGCAGGGCTTTGATGGGTGACGTTGACAGCTGTCATTCAGAGGTCCCAAGTGCTCACACTGTGCCAGGCACTGTCCCAGTGACAGAGGGTTAGAAAGATTAGTTGTGTTGGGACCAGCAGTTGGCGTAATGGCTACGTCGCTGGATTCCCATGTAGTCGACCACAATTCAAGTCCCAGACCCAGTGGCTTAAACTCATGCCAGGCACGTGTGCATGTGTGCCCAAGATCCCGAGAGGAGAATGGAGGAGAAGGGATTGTGGCATGGCCATCCCCCCCGGGGGGGGTGATTTCTCGCTTTCTGTCTGTCTTTCTCTGTCTTTCTAGTGAGTGCACACACCCTATAGTGAAAACTTCTCGAGAGAAAGGAAGAAAGAAAGGAAGAAAGAAAGAAAGAAAGAACGAACTAATGAGACCGGATCTCTGTCACTAACATGGTAGTCCGCAGCACTGTGCAGAGGGCAGTTTCTGGGCATCCTGGCTGGGAACGGTGTGGCGAGTGGCCACTTGTCCGTTTAGTGAAATTCTAGGAGGCACCACGAAGATCCGGGCAACCCTCCGATGGCTCAGCCTTAGCCAGTCTCCCCCTCCTCTGGGAGGTGTCACACCTTGGACTGTCCACTCTCACACTTTGGGAGGGTCCAAATCACTGGGAGGAGCCTAATAATGCACATTGCTGTGCCCTCCTCACCCTCCAGCCCCACCCTGCCCAGAGACACTGCTCCCTGGTTGATCAGGGAATAATACCACCCTAAATCCTTTGCCATCATCTAACATCCAAGCAGCCTGAATTAGTGAGAATTTAACTAGAATGTAAACTCCAGGAGGGGGAGGGCAGAGGTATCTGTCTCTTTTGGCCATTGCTATATCCTCAGTGGCATATTAGACACTAAATAGCTCTGTCACAGGAAGACTTGAATTTTACCAAACTGGGGTGGAGGAGGAAGGTCTTCACTGCACTGCAAGAGAATTGTAAATTGAACACCTCTTAAACCACTGTTCTAAGAAACGCTGTGCTTAAGGTCTTTCAGTTCCTTTACTGGCTCCTCTTCCTGCTATTTCCAACCTTCAGTCCACGCCATGTTCAGGGTACACAAACACCAAACCCTTCTGTGCAGCGAGAATTTTCCAGCAGGACCCCACGTGCTTGTTTTTATAAGCATTTTCCTAGTTCAGGATGAATTCGGGCCCCAGCAACAGCCCAGGAGTGCCCTGCCATCTCATACCAGTTTACAAACACGGTATGAAGGGAACAAATCTCAGAAAAGATGGAGGTAAAAAATCAGGACATCGCACCAAGGTAAACTAACACCTCATCGGATTGGGTAGCCAGGTTTTAATAAAATTGCTTGCAATGGGAAATGACGTTTTATTCAATATCTATCAGACATGAGGTTTTGAACACATTTTCCACCCTAAATTTAAATTCTCAGGTCTAATCTCTTTTTTAAATTTTTAAGTTTTATTCATGATAGAGCATGCACATGCATGCAGAGAGAGAGAGAGAGAAGGAAAGAGAGACAGAGAGAGAAAGAGATCTCCTCAACAGGGTATCGTAACACCATGATCCCCTCTCTGCAGGCTGCCAGCTTGTCAGGATTTTGTGCATGCACATACATGGTGTGTTTCAGGCCAACCAGGGATTTGAACCCATGGTCGGCCATGTGGCTTTAGCATTGAAGCCCTAAATGCTACTGACAGTACCACAAGGCTCGATATTAGTTCTGGTTTTAACTCTAATTTGCTTCTCTATTTACACACCCTTTCTGGAAGAATGCATATCTTTTTATACAAGTTTTCTCCTTTTTTTTCTTTCTCATCATTTCGGGATTTGGCCTGTTTCTCCTTTCACTTTGGGCCGGTCATGTGCAAGCCTCACCAAAAAGGCAGGAAGGCAGCTGGTCTCTTTAAAAGACCCAAGCAGAGGACAAAATGTCTGTCAAACAAACATGTCTACCTAAAGCTCCCACTCTGATGGGACTCAGCGTTGCGCTCTGATCTGTACCAGTTAAAAAAAACAAAAAAAGAAAGAAAGAAAAAATTCCCCCAATTTCACTGTCAAGATTTTGAGAAGCATTCTCATGGTTTTAAAGAGATTATTGCATAATTTGTTCATGTTTAAAGAATTATATTGTTAAATAAATTTAGCTCTCCAGATTCTAAATGACAAAAACAAGTGAAGTTACATCATTTGAATTATGAAGTGATAATGTCTTCCAATTCTGCCCCAATCAAAAGTGTAACAGTTTAAGGCTTATAATAATCATGTTCAAACATATTCAGATTATAATTACTTTTCTTCTGATAATGATAGCCCGTCTGATTGGATGATTACCTATTTGACTTTGATAAGTCTCAGAGGTCAAAAAAGGGATAATTGCAGACATCTGTTTTCTATGGAAAATATAATCTCAGAAAATAGTGTTTAAAGTGACATCTGCAAATATGTGTTTTAGAAAGAAACTGGTTGCAGAGTTAAAATCATAGGGAAAAGAAGCCGCTTCTAAGCCGCTATGTATCACGCTGTCTTTGTAAATAGACGAACGAGTTTAACTTCCTGGTATTCATGTATGCGTAAGTAATTACAAGCAGGCATGATTATATTTTGTACAGGTAGAATTAGAAATGGAAATAGATTATGAGAAAGAATTTCGAAAGAAGTCTATTATGGGATGAGACAGAGGCTTTTCTCTTCACTTTGTTTAAATCACGTCTAGACATACGTAGGTGCAACCATGTTCCTGGTCATTTCTTAAATTAGGGCTGCAAGAGTTTGTCTGCTTGGTATCTCCTTGTAGGGTGATCTTCAATTCCAAGATGGCTCTTAGTGGAGGAGAAAGGTTTCTTCATGGCTGCCATGATTCTTTATGGGGAGGTGCCAGCTTCTGTCTCTGCAGGTGCATCAAACATCCTAACCCTCACAAGGAGATGCCAAGAGCCTCTCCCTCCCTATACCTGGCAGCTGCACCTGGCTGCAAAGAGGGAGAAGTGTCTTTAATATTCCCTTCCACACATGATCAAACTTCCTTCGCTTTAATTTACTAACTAGAATTATCTCTGATTTATGCCAGACCTGGGTTATCACTTTTGCCAGACGAAGCATTCTAAAATATAACTTTCATCAAAGAACTCCTCTTCTCAAAAGCCTTCAATGAGGGCCAGCAGGAGGCACAGTGGTTAAGGCATTGGACCTTCACATGGTTGACTGTGGTTCGAGTTCCAGACCTGGTAGCTTGAAACTCACACTGGGTGCATGCGCATGCGTGGCTGCCCAAAATCCTGAGAAGAGAATGGAGGAGAAGGGGTTGCAGCATGGCCATTCCCCCTAGAGGGTGATTTCTCACTTTCTATGTCTCTCTGTCTCTGTCTCTCTAGTGAGTGCATGCACCCTATAGCAAAAATCTCTCTTAAAAAAAAATCCTTAAAAGGCTCCTAAGTGTCTGCAGATAAGATTCTAAATTTCTAGATCATTTATGAGCCTTCATAATCTGACCTTAACCTACTTTTCTCATCCTTTTCTTCCACATGAAATGCTCCTCTTTTGTAAAATCCATCGAATGCCAGATGATATTAATCTTTCTTGCCTCTAGCCTAGATCTTTGCTGATGTCATTACACTTACCTATGAAAGGACCTTAAATGGGTCATGGACAAATGAAATTAAAGTACAAATTAATTTTGGTGCAAAAACATTTTGAAATCTCTGCATAGTTTCTTTTTTTTTTAAAGTTTGTTTCCTTTTTGTTTTTATTTGTCAAATTCCTAGTTCAGTAAGGATTTACATGATCACATGAGAGGGACTGCATGCCGGCAGATAACTGAATATTGCATTCTGGTGCCATCAGCAGGGTGCACTGAGCTGACAGAACACGCACACTAGGAAATCCAGAGAAGACTTGCCATCTTTTGCCATGATTTGCAGTCAGAGGCGGAAACCTTCTGTATCTTAGTTGTCAGTTTGCAAATTTCACTGTACGTACTGACTGGAAATAGAGGGAAAGTCAGATTAATATTACTAGGTCGTTGGGGAAGTCACGATGCATTTTTGCACAGAAACAAATGGAAACATATGCCGTGATTTTCCAATGACCTACTAGAAATCAAAGGCACATATTAAACATGTTTATGCATCTATCATATAAGAACTCTGAATTTCCAGTGCGCCCAGCAGAATCCAGGGTAATAGAACATATATACCTAGAACAGTGTTTATCTCCTTCCTCTACACTTTTCCAATTTCTATATTCCAAGTCTTCCCTCTTGTCAAGATCTTATACCCAGAATTCTAACTTAACTTTTTCTCTTTCTTTTTTCTCTTTAAATATTTATTGTAATTTGCATAGTTTGTTATAATATGCATCTACCATGAACTTTTTGAAGGTCCCCTCATAGAATTTGCTGTTTACCTCTGCCTATTAATCTTTTGTTGGTGTGGGTTGGTTGTTCATTGGTTGGTTTTTGTACCTTGGGTGCACAAAACGAGATAAAGCATAAGCTTTGGTTCATAATATTGTAGTATGAGTGCTCCGTGCAAGAGCTTCTTTGGTATTATTCACACATAATAAAAATGTATATAAGCTTATCTTAAACCCAATCATTTCAATAAGGTATTTTTCTACATACACAGGCATGATGACCCTGCTGAAAGGGCATTTTCTGTCCTCTGAACAGTATTTATGACACTGGGGTTAGACCACCAACTGCATGACAAATCACATGCTCTATAGTTTCCTCCTTGTCTCTGTACACCCCTGCAGCCAGCTGGTTGTGTCCTGCCATGTTGTAAGTGTGTTTATAGAGCTTGGTCATAGCTCTACAATAGCCCTTACCAAGTAGTGTTGTGTTTTATCTTTGTCCATCTTCCCCCAAAGTCAGTTCATTCCTAGAGGCCACATATAGTTTCTCTTTAATCTTTGTATCCCAAGTACCATCCACAGTGCCTGGTGAGTGATGGCAAGTCATTGTGCATTCTGGGAAATTGGACCATGAACTTCTGGGAAGCTATGAGGGAGCCACAGAATTTCAGGCAAAGGTGAACTTCATGTTTCCAGTTCTATAACTCACAGTGCACAGCAGAGTACTGAGAAGAGATAAGTACTTAATAAATACATATGGATCAACTGATGCTTAATTACCTTCAAAAATTAATGAACTATAGGTATTGGGTTTTCAGAAAACTCATGACATATTTTTCTGTTTTTCTATGCAAAAATGTGTCACAACTTTTCCCAACAACCCAATACCACAGAGCCACACCAACGTATTTCAGATCTCCCCCAAATTTCCTGGTTTGCGAAACCAAGGGATTTCAGATCTCCCCCAAATTTCCTGGTTTGAAATAAAAAGTTCCATATCTAGAAGCTCTCTTGAGTCCCAAGGCAAATCTGGACAATCAGCCAGCCTAGTTAGAAGGTGCGCCCATACCAATAACATAAACATGAATGTTATTCTCCCTCCTTATTAAAGTCTTTTAAGAATCATTTTTGCAAACAAAACTTGAGTTTCTGTATATTTGATAATGTCTATAAGAGGATTACTTAAAAATTAGTTAAACTTTAGGATTTTCAGAATTTAATTTTTATTTATTTATTATTTATTTATTATTTATTTATTTATTTGGAGAGGTTTTTGCTATAGGGTGTGTGCACTTGCCAAAAAGACAATGAGAGACAGGGGACAGAAAATGAGAAATCACCCCCAATAGGGCATGGCCATGCTGCAATCCCTTCTCCTCTATTCTCCTCTCAGGATCTTGGGCACACACACACACATACACACCCAGCATGAGTTTAAACCACCGGTCCGGGATTCGAACCGCGGTTGACTACATGGGAGTCCAGTGATAGCCATTACACCAATTGCTGGTCCCCAGAATTTAATTTTTAAGAATTATATTGTTACTCTCCCTGGCAAAAATTGGTAAGATTTTTGAAATGCAACTAGAAAATTTCATTTCTCAGTGTGGGGCTGTGGGGTTTCTCTTTGGGGAGTTTAAAGAGACAGAGCTTAACATGAACCCAGCTCTGTGATGTTTTGGCCAAGAAATAAAAGGGTTAGCCTTTCACTTTCAGGTAGAGGCCACACCCCACTAGGCTGCAGGCCCCTCCCTCTGTGTGATTTGAGTCATAGGAAGATGCTCTGAATTACCAAGTCCCTTTTGCATAAAACCGATCTGTTGGATCCTCTCAGATACTGTTTCTTAAAATTCTAAGAATTTTCATATTCTCCATGCCCTTCCATTTTTATTCCATTCCACATCCGTTGTTATTGAGGGACTATTTACTTGCTATTGAAGGAAGTCATGTGGGATGTTTAGTCAATAATTTCATCAAGGAATAACTTATCTTTGTGCTTTTGGTAGAAAAAGAAGGGAAATAGTTTCACTCAAGTAACTTAAGAGCTTTTGAAGAATATTTACAAAGAGATATTTTTAGACAGACCAAGAGATGATTATTTTCCCATTTTTGGTAGAAAAGAAGCATAAAAAACAAACAAAGCCTGAAATGAAACAAAATAGTAGAGACATACCCAGAGGACGTGATGGGCATTGATTTCCTGGTAGTCACTTAACCAAGACACACAGAGGATGAGTATCTGTTCCCAGAGAAAGGCTCACATGGGGACTACCCTGGTTGGACCTTATATGATAAGCTTTCACAACCAAACAGAGGGAGGTGAAGCAAACGCAAAAATAAATAAATAAATAAATAAGTGACAAACTTCTAGCAAAAGCAAACCTTGGCCATAGGGGATTCTAGAACTCTGACACACCTGCAATTCTCAGAGGTTACGCCATTTTTCTTTGAAGTTTATGCATTGAGAGGGAGAGAGGGAGGCAGGGTCACACCGTGCTGTGACCCCCCCTTCCCTGCATTCCAGCCACCCAGGATCACAGGCGCATTGACGTCTGACTTGCTCTACCGTCTTCAACATATGACTTCCACCTGGGGGTCCAAGATGGATGCTCTAGCTTTCACCACTGCAGAAATATCATAGCTGCTGGGAAGGGAGAAAGCGGAGGGGGAGGACTCGTCTCCCTTTAAGGTATGCGCTAGAAGGTGCACATGCCACTCCACTTTCACGCCATGGACAAGAACTGAATCGTAAGGCTACAGCTAGCTGCAAGGTACCTCGTGCTGTGACATTTCACTTACCGCCGTGTTTTTCCGTCAGACTTTGAGTTTCGTCAGGCCAAGAATATTATCTTGTCCCTCTGTATGTGCTGCCTGTCTGGTGCCTGAGAGCCTGTGACATAGCAATCCCTCAGTAATTATGTACTGAATTAATGAAATAAGTCAAACTGGGTACGAGTCCAGGATAATTGGAGTTGGTATAGCACATATTTGTCAAATACCAGTGTTTCCATAAACTCCTAGAAAGAATTTAGTCGTTTTTACTTGCTTTATATATTGCCTAAATAATTACTCGCCAAAACAGATCAGAGGTATTGAAACTGGAATCCACAGATAGGCTGTGTTTTGCTGAGGAGAAAGTCTATGAGATTTTCAAAGTGATCTGAGGATTTTTTTTTTTTTTGCTTTAGGGCATGTGCGCTCACCAGACAGACAGAGAGACGGAGAGACAGAAAACAAGAAATCACCCCCCAAGGAGGATGGCCACACCGCAATCCCTTCTCCTCCATTCTCCTCTCAGGATCTTGGGCACGCATGCACACGCGCCCGGCATGAGTTTAAGCCACCGGGTCCAGGATGCGAACCGTGGTCGACTATATGGGAGTCCGACATAGCCATTACACATCCTTGCTACAGATGTGGAGATTTAAGAGGTTGCAATAGATCTATTGACACTCAGAACCAGTTGAGAAATAAGGCAAAAGACTGAGGCAGATGGAGGCCACATTTGCACCTGTATTACTACCAAAGTTGATCTTCATGAATGTGACTGACAGGTTTGGACAGGTGCTCTTCCTAATACTGAACATTAGACCGGGACACATTCGCTCACTCTACAGTCCTGGATCTGAGCAGACCCTTTCCTCTCCTCCCTACAGGAGAGTCTTCCCTGGAGTAGCAGGGCAGAACACATGTCCTGGGGACCACTTGTTCCCCCGTCCCCAACAAAAGAGGGGAGGAAGAAGCTACGTGTCACTTACTCGGTTCCTTCTACCCCAAGTCTCCATCATAGGAAGTCACACATTCTTCTTTGGGGCAAAGTAAAAGAAAGTCAGGTGGGGAGAGAGGCCAGAGTTTTATGCCAATGAACTCATTGCATTTGGAAGGATCCATCAGATGTGGGAAAGAAAGATTGTCTCCTAACAATGAAGACAAAAAAATAAAAAATCTGGTCATGAGTAGATGAGATCCTCATTTATTCACTGGAAACATGAGTAGGTGAGAACAGATCAATTTCAAAGTTTTTCCCTGGCCCTACAAAGGGAACCACATCCAATGATAATGTTTAGAGTTTACCTGTTTGTTTGGGTTATGTGGGGACCATCATTAAGCAGTGCTGTTTTCTGCATTGTGTCACCCCAGGTCCCAGAGGACCTGCCCTTATATTACAAGGTCCCCATCCAGTTAGCTGAGTTAGAGAACAAGTGGCCTTTTCCACTTCTTAACTCAGGACCACATGGGGTAAGAGGAGTGGAAAGCTTCCCTTGAGCATTTTTCTAAACTCCCTCCCCCCAGCTTACTTCAGGGAAGTAGGAGAAATGGGAAATGGGAGAGTTGGAAATGAAGCTTCTGAACAACTGAAGAGAAACTGGGGGTCTCAGAGTCTCAGTCTCTGACCCTGGCTCTCCCCGTGTGTAAGTGAAATGCAAATGCATTTTCATTTCAAGGGCTCTCTAGAATGTATTCCTTGCCAAAAGTAAGAAAACTGGGTATCCATATGCATAGAAATAACCACCTTAATTATCATTGACCAAATATGCTCTTTTTGTGATGTCTCAGGAAAGCAACCAGGGCATTCCCATGGTTGTTAAAGGGATGTTTCTTGATTCTGCAAAGTCTTGAGTAATACTGAAGCTCTGTAATACCACTGAGCTACTTTTGCATTTTTTTCTGGAATTAGGTTTGAACATTACAATATTAGTTGTTTAAATTTTCATGGAGTCCAAGGTTCAGAAGGGTTCTGGGGAAGTCATTTTAATTCATCGTCCTGCCAGGCTCCTGGTAGGCCTGCAACTTGGCTAACAAAGACAAATGGTTTTCCATCTGATTCTGAAAGGTCTCCAGGGGAAGATCCCATAACCAACCACAGCAATCATGAATTGCTAACACGAATGTGCCCCACTTTAAGAAAATCTGACAAGTGAAAGCCTAGGTGGCAGGATCATTTATTGAGATACTAATCTGAGCGTTGTTCTCCGTAATTCATCCCCCCTCAACCCCATGAAAGTGGCCAATTCTATTTTCCCTTTCATGGACGAGATGGCAGTGGGAGCTGTATTTTTCTCCTGTCCTCAAAGTTTCTACGACACAGGAAAGCAAATGGAGTCTAATTTCTGATTGCCTTTTCCTAAAACACTACAAGCCATTGGCAGCAATGTCCCTCTGAACTTCTCATTCTTTCATTTTGGAATCACATTGAATGTCACCCGATGTTAGTTTAAAGAAATCATCTATGAATTAAGTCAATCTTGAATTAATGAAATAAGTCAAATACTGGTTGGGCTCCCTGCGATTTCTTGACACAAAACAGATCAAGATTTAAAACTGAATGTGAAAAGAAGCATGATTTATATTTTGTCCAATTAGCACATAAGATGACCTCTTTGGGAAAGGACTATGGCCTTGGATAAAAGGACTCACTTGTTGATTAATTCCATTTTTACACAAAGTAAGGTACCAACACGTGTAGGAGGCCATAACTCAGGCTCGAGATTGAATGCTGTTGGAATCTGCAGCAGTTACAATAACAAATGTATCTCCACTCATAACAAAGAGGTCACTCTATTAGTGAATGGGTCTGAGCACAGCTGGAAAGTCCACGGTCCAGTTTTAATAATTTAGTGGAATCTAAAGCTTTGTGAATGAGATAGACTGACCCTCTAATGCCCTCAGTGCATTTGTATTTGAACTGGGATTAACATGAGCCGGATTTGTAGGAAATAGGAACCTTTTACCTGTGTGTGTGTGTGTGTGTGTGTGTGTGTGTGTAAGCAGAGCCTGAGAGACTGTGAAAGCAATTCATTTATCTATGTTCAATTTTCCTCAATGTCAACTTGATCTCTCTTTTTGCACTTTATAATATAAAAATAGTTTGATTTGGGTCACAGGAAGTGCCCCCCAAAAATCTAATACTCCTAGTTTGCTTTGCCAAGCCATTTTGCTTTCTGTGCACTCACAGGAAGGGCACTGGAAAGTATTTCGGAGCCGTGAATGGGTGCCAGTGTGTGCAATCAGGCTGGGGAACTTGCAGGGCTGGGGTTGGATTCTGGAACCTGCTTCTCGAATGCATTTCAGAACAATGTAACATGCTCAAGCATTTTCTACGGGGTGAGACAGTCCTACAGAATAGATAAAATTATCTAATCTTTGCCTTCGAGATCAGGAAAAAAGAAAAAACCCAAAAGGCAGACAACTTGTTCAAAAGAAAAAGTTTATAGCTGCTTAGCCTTGGCAATATTCTGATGCTAAGTAGGAGTAGGCAGTGCTGTGCTCCAGCGCTTGGGTAAACAGGCTGGGTTGAAAGGTGACGAGAACTCAGATCAGATGCAATGCTGCTTAATCAAGTTTATGACTTAGTCTGTTACCAAGGAAAGGAAGACCCAGAGGAAGATATCTGACTGTATACTTGCTATTTCTTTCTTCTTATTTATTATTTATTTTTTAGAGAGGTTTTTGATATAGGGTGTGTGTGCTCATTGGAAAGACAGAGAGACAGAAAGAGAGAAATCACCCCTCATGGAGGATGGCCACACCACAATCCCTTCTCCTCCATACTCCTCCCAGGATCTTGGGCACGCACGCCCACGCACCCGGAGTGAGTTTAAGGTCTGGGATTCGAACCATGGTCGACTACATGGGAGTCCAGTGACATAGCCATTATACTAACTGCTGGTCCCCTTGCTATTTCTTTTAAGAAAGACGGGGGCAGAGCCAGCAGGTGGTGTGGTGGTGAAGGGCGCTGGACTCCCACATGGCTGACCATGGATCAAGGCTTGGGCCTGGGGGCTTGCTTTCTCTCTCTTTCTCTCTCTCTCTCACTCTCTCTCTGGTCAAATTAAAATAAATAAATAAGTGGATAAATAATGTTAAATAAAATAATAATAATAAAAAAGAAAGACTTGGGAAGGAAGGAAGAGACAGGCTTACACTCGCTGTAGGTTATTTCTGAACAATGGAAATATTTTAAGTTCTTGTTATAATTAATCAAATCTATGTTCTTTCGGAGCAGAAAACTAAATGAATGCATCGTTAATGAATGCTTACTGTAAGAGTACAATCATGCAAATTCCACAGTCTCCCCTTCATTCCAGTCAAAACCTGATGATCACAGTGAACACCGAGAACTCCCGCCACGTGCCAGCCATGGTGCTGAGAGCTGGCCGAGCGTCATCTTCTTCATGAGGGATGAGGAAACCATGGCTTCGAGAACTGAGCTCTCTGAGTTTACTTATGTAGGGTACGGACAGGATTTGAACCCCGAAGGGTTACTCCGAAGTCCTGTTCATAGCCATTGAATTATACTTCTTCTCCTGCCTCCCTGCAAGAGATAAATTCTTAAAATCAGGAACAAGTTTTTCTTAAGGAGCTGAAGGAGAGAAGAACCAGTTTGGATGACAGGAGGAACACAGAACACACTTCTGTCACAAGCGGGTCTTTGACAATCCCAGATGACTGAAGGAAACAGAGAGCGTGTGTGGATTTGATGTGGGGCGTGGTTCACTGCTACAGTGCAACAGCAGTGACCACGGGACCGACCAGTCTCCTGAAGACACTGAGTGATGACAGAGACTGCAGGACAGGGGCTTGTCATCACTGCATTCAGGGTGGGGTGGTTGAAAGCACTGAGCAGCTGTCTCTAGACTTCATTTTTTGCCTTTTGACTTACAAGGATACTGAGCAAAAGAACATGGAAGTGGGGCTTTTCAAAATGTCAGGAGGGGCCAGCCAGTGGCATGGTGGTTAGCAGGGCTGGATCCCACAGTGCCATTTACACAGACTGAGTTCAGGACCTGGCGGCTTGGAAAGAATGTGCCAGGCATACGTGTATGTGAGCCCAAAATCCTGAAAGGAGGGAGAGATGAGGAAAAGGTATTATAGCCTGACCATGGCCCATTGTGGGGGTGCTTTCTCACTAATCCCCCCAGACTCCAGTATGTCTTCAGTGAACACAGTATGTGTGTGTCCAGTATGTGTCCTCTGGCAGGAAGAGAGCTCTTCCTCCTTTCAGTGAGTTGAGACAGCGCTAAGCCATGAGCACAGTGCGGTGGACCCATGCTTACGTGACACTGAGGGAAGAGCCGTGCAGACCTGCATTTCCCCCAAGCTGCTCCACATAGGCAGGGCCTTTTACTTCCAGGCTCAGTATCCTCATCTGTACTGCAGGGTCACTGATGCCCACCTTCTGGGCTGTGGTGACATCTGGGGCCTCGTACAACCATTCCTGGCACAGAGTAGGTCCCTGATTACAGGCCCACTGCTTTTACCAGATGGCCTAGAGAAGGCTAAATCAAGAAAAGAAACAAATTTAAAAGCTGAAAAAAAAAAAGAAGAAGAAGAAGAAGAAGAAGAAGAAGAAGAAATGGATGGGATGGTGGCATCTGGCCTGGGAGCCCTGCTGTGTTCCCTCCCTAGCACTGTCCTTTGAACCAGCCATTCGCATGAGATCTGGCATCTGCGAAGACAAAACAGAGCCAAAAGGAGCTGTACCCTGAAAGGGAGAGCATTTCCCTGCAGCGAGCAGGCCTGCTCCTTTGGAATGCAGGGCCATTGGAGCCGAGCCTGGGCGGGAGGTGTGGCCGCGGCTGCCCGCTCCTCGCGTGCACACGGGTGGCCAGGCGCAGAAGCGTGACTGCCAATATCACGGTTGGTTAGCTGCCGGCCCACTCGGGGCGGGATCTGAGCGGGAGGCCTGGCGCCTCCACTGTCAAGGACGATGGTGGAGTCCCGCAGCCTCTAAGCTCCTGGGGAAATGGACTCTCGCAGCCGGAAATGCTCTCAAGATCTTGCCGGTGAAGAGGCGCTCTGGGGAGGAAATGGGAGGAGAGAGCTGCTCCCCCAAAGTCTCACTCCTCGGCTGAAGAACGCACACACCACACACGCCTACATGCCCCACATCACAGACATAACAAACTTCTACCAGGCATCACACATGTGTACACACAGCACACACATGGGCACACCTGCATATCACAGCATGTGTACGCCACAGGCCACACTACCTGCACCTCATACATATGTATGCTCTGCATACACTGCACAGACACACACACCACACATACTTATCACACACATAATGCAGACACATGAGCACATCACAGATTACATGTACACACTCCACCTGCACCAAACACATGTGCATGCACATGCAGGCTCACATATAACACTCACATGTACTTGCACACATCACATGTATGCACACACTACACACTCTGCACAGACTACATACATGCATGCTATTGCTCTTCACACATACTCATATATAACAAAAATGCACACATCAAACCCATACTATACTCATACATGTGCATCACATATAGTACACACTTGAAAACACACACACCACAAAGATACCATACATAAACATGCACATCCACGTATATACAAGCACCACACTCACAGTTCTACATGTACAACGTACGTGTACAATATACACATCACACAAATACACATCTCACGCAGATCACATATACGCATGCATATAATCCATGTCACGTAAATATATACATCATATAGTACACACTTGTACACACATATAAACACACAAATGCCCCACCAAAAGTTCGTACATGTGCACACACCACACACATAAAATACCCTTTCCTAGGCTACACACATAAGTACATACTATAAACATGCCACATATACATGCCTTATACATGCATAACACAAATACATAAATCCTCCTACACACATCTCTATACACATATCCATACCACAAACATGTACACACATGCACCAATTATACCACCGATATATCACACAGAACATGCCACACATATATACATAACACAAAGTACATACACATATACAAACCAAACCACACATGTACCTATGCACATACCACATATACATACCATTAATACATCCCACACCCTACACACATATGTATACCCCACAGTTTACACACATGCCACATGCCACACACATCACTGTCATGCACGAACCCCCTCTGTATTTACCACACATGTATAAGCACACTCCATGCACACATACACAAACCATACACATTTATATATACTCCTCATGCTAAACACATCCCATACCAAAAATACACTGTCTCATCATATACACACACCACACATACACACACATGCCATGTGCCACCTCCTGATCACACACATATATAGAGACTTCTCCCATGCACCCACATGTAACACATGCTCACAAGGATGCACACGCATAACCTTACGCACATCCCATAAACACACCCAGAATGTGTCTTGCTGTAGCCTCTTGCAAGAACATGCTTCTTTGGGGATCAAGGTTCTGACTTTGCAAAGCCTGCGGTTGTGGGATATGAAGCGCTAATTGAACCCATAAGCCATTGGGATGTTAGGTAGAGTCATTACTG
>NW_006159596.1:1221069-1226065 GCF_000334495.1 Tupaia belangeri chinensis
ATCCCTGCTGCCAGCCATTGATTCCTGGACCCCATGCATGAGTCATAAAGTTGACACTGCTCCCAGTTCTGCCCATTGAGAAGGTTTCCCTTCTCTACTGTATGCCAAGGTCACCTTTGACTATGGCTATACTAGAGCTGCCAATCATTTTTTGCCTTGCCTTTCATGATGTGAGCCACAAGTCTATCATTTCTGCATGTTTGCCAGCAGGGACACTGATTGACAGTTACAGGCCCTGTTTTCTAGGATGTTTGTATAGTGAATGGCCTTGGAAGACAGAGATAGTGTCTCCCTCCAGAGCAAAGAGCAGGCAGGCTTCCTGAGCACTACAGAAGACTTGAGCTCTCTCCTGTAATGCAACCCACTGCATGTGCAGGTGCACGTTTCAGGCTTTGCGCTGCCTTATAGGAACTGAAGAGCTGAAGGAACCAGTGTGAGAAGAGGCGGATACTGGGCACTGCTACGGGGATCGGTAACAAAGTTCACCTCTGACCTCCTATCATCTGCCAGCATCCATGCAATAGTGGCAAGATAACTTGCTAGCTCAGAGGCAGGGGACAAATCTCAGACCCTTCACAGTTCGTAAACCAAGCATGAGCTTTCTCCCCTCTCCCCCATCGGCTGGTCTTATGGGACACTTTTTGGGAAAGAATAAGAGGGGATAGGCCCTGTGGACTCGTGTCCCTGGTTCCACTCACCTCTGTCTAATGACAGATTGCTGCTGATCCTGTCTGACTTCACGACCTGGCAGTCTCAGGAGAACCCAGGTCACAATAGACGGTCTCAGTGGGTCGTCACCTGATAGGCCATGGTCCAGTGTCTCATCAGAGACATGCCCAGAAATAAACCGAGAGCATTCTCACAAGGCATACAATCTTGCTAGAGATGGCCTAGCCCTGCTCGGAGGCCTGTGTTGCTATTTCCTCACAGAGACTTGCTTTGAACTTCACCTTATATCTTTTTCTGCCATTGACACTGACACACCCTTAGGCCTACTGGATCCTATGGCTCAAGTGGCAGGGATGCTTGCTCAGTGGCCAGGACCTCCTGTAGGGCCCAATGCCACTCCGGGTCCCACTGAGAGCTGACATTCTTTTGTGCCATTCCGTATATGCACTGGAGCAGGTGTGGAAGAGACATATCAGGTGCTGTGCTTCATTATTTTTTTGTGATAGGGGATGCAAGACCTTTGCCTTTTCCTTCGAGAGGATACCCTAGGCTTACAGACTTCACTGTAACGGCAGCTCCCGGCTACTCATCTCTCACTGCCGAGAGCCCGTGTGCCTTCCCAAGGCCTCCAGCATAGAGTAATCTCTTGCTCGTCTTGCCAGATCAGCAAGATGTCATCATCCTAATGGATCAGTGTGATGTTCGCCAGAATGTCCAGGGGGTCCAGATCTCCTGGGACTGTATTATGGCCCAGGGTGAGTGAATTTTAAAAGGCCCTAGAACAAAATTGAATCGTAATGCATATTGCTTTTTAGGCACCAAACCAATGGCCATGGACCACGTACCCGAGCCTTATTCATCTGTTTTGGCAGTGAAATCACATCAGGCCTGGCAGCTTGGGTCAGGATTACTACTTGCACAGCTGAGTAGTAACCAGCAAACTCCACTGTCCTGGGCCACGTACCCTGTGTCTTTCAAATGTCTGAATGACTCACAGGCAGACATGAGCCCCCAAAAGAAAGCTTCCCCAGGCCACCACACATGAAATCCTCCAGAGTTGGGCTTCCACTTCCCTTGGATATGGAAATCTCCATATCCCACGTGCCACTCAGGCAGGGTCCGCCTTGAAATCCAGGCTGTGAGTAACCTGGTTGCAAATGCCCATCTTACTTCCTGTTTCTCAGATCGCTGCTGGTGTCTCCTGTGCTGTCTGAACAGCAGTCATTGAGGCAAAATGGCATCAACAAAGCTTGGATGTGGGGCGAACGCCTCTAAGGGATAGAAGAGTGGGAGTAAGCAGAGAGGGAGTCCGACATTTTCATCCCCCTAAGAACGCCCTGGGAACTTGTTATAATACAACGTGTATGCCTAGGTTTTCCTCCCAAAGATTCTGTGTCAGGGGTGTGGGAATCTGCGTTTTTTTTATAAGCTCTTCAGGGGATTTTCATGCAGGTGATCTTGTGCAAGTCTGATACCTATCATTATTATTTATTTTTGTTAAAGAATTGTGTGTGTTTGTTTACATTAGTTGCTTATATAAATTTGACCAGCGAGTGAGAGAGAGTGAAGGAAAGTGAGAAAGCAAGCTGCCAGGTCCAGGACTTGAACCACGGTCGATAATGTCAGAGTCCAGCACCTTTAACCACCACACCATCTCCCGGCCGCCTATAACTATAATAGAGAATGGAGGATCAGATAGGAAGAGCTAAGAACCACGGTGTAGTTCTAGATGAATCTGGGTCAGCCAGTGGGAAGCTCCTGAGCCATAGCTGCTGGTCAGAGAACTCCACACCAAGTGGGGATAGACGGGTCCAGGAGCCCCACCATTCTGCCACTGGGTGGGGGCAGCCCAGAAGAACTCCACAGTGGGTCCAAAAGCTCAGCAGCTGGAGGATGTCGATCTGTCCTGCTCCTGTAGGAGTTTCTCTCTCTCTCTCTTTCTCTTTCTTTTGTAATCTGCAGAAGGTCTGTGCGCTCATCAGAGAGAGAAAGAAAAAGAAGGAAAGAAAGATAGAGAAAGAAAGATTATGAGAAATCACCCTCCATGGGGATGACCGGAAAGATAATGAGAAATCACCCTCCATAGGGATGATCAGACTGCAATCCCTTCTTCTCCACTTCCCTTTCAAGATTTTGAG
Source organism: Tupaia belangeri chinensis (assembly GCF_000334495.1). Taxonomy (NCBI): domain Eukaryota; kingdom Metazoa; phylum Chordata; class Mammalia; order Scandentia; family Tupaiidae; genus Tupaia; species Tupaia belangeri. Next base: position 1,223,877 of record NW_006159596.1, read on the forward strand.
CATGCATGCACACACGCCTGGCATGTTTTTCAAGCCTCTGGGTCTGAGACTCAAACAGTGCAAGGTTTAAGTGGAATCCAGGGTAGGTGGATTCCACTTAACTACTACACCAGCAGGTGGCCCAGTAAGGTCTCTGAAAAAGAACTGAACCTTGGGAGCCGCAGATGGTGTAATGATTACATCACTGGCTTCCCACATAGTCGACCACAGTTCGAGTCCCAGACCCAGAAGCTTAAAATTCACACAAGATGCACGTGTGCATGCCAAAATTCCAAGAGGAGAATGGAAGAAAAGGGATTGTGGCATGGCCACCCCCCCCCAACACACCCCAGGGGACATTTATCACTTTCTGTCTCTTTCTGTCCCTCTGGTGAGTACACATGCCCTATAGCAAAAATCTCCCAAAAAAGATAACCAAACAAACAAAAACAGAGCTGAACCTTATAACTCCATGGCCACCAGGATGGGAGAACACACCACTCCAGAATTGATGGAGACAGCTACCGGGAAAACAGGAAAATAGAACCAGCCTGTGGGAGCTCTGCAGAAGGGAAAAGGAAGTTACCCAGGCAGCATGAAGGCTCCTGGCAACCAACTCCCAACTTAGCTCTTCCCATTCAGTCCCAACTTCCCCACTCCTTTGTGAAATTGGGAAGAAGGAGGAGAAGAAGAAAAAGAAGAGGAAGAGGAAGAGGAAAAGGAGGAGGAGGAAGGTGGAGGAGAAGATCTTTTAGGGTCCAAAGCACCTGAATATGTCAGATACACCTATATCCAGAGCCTACCACCCAGACTGGCAGGTATGGTAACCACCATGGCTTCTAAAGCACCAGGGGGTGCTGAGGTGGTACACATTCTTGATGCATCAGCTGAGGTCACCCACTTTAATGCCGATCTCCCTCCATCTTCAGAGCGATTCTACCTATGGACGGGGATATGTGGAAGGAGAATAAGACAGTGTGAAACATCAGGGACAGGTGTTGAGGACAGGCTGGTAACCTGCACAGTAGTTTTCAGCTTACCTTTCATGGAAGAACCTGATGCCAATGTGAAAACCAAGTGGTTCCTGGTTTAAGACATTCTTACTATAGTGTGTGCTGAAGCCTACAAGTTCCCTGCATGAATACAGTTGTCTATCTAAATATCCACCTCATTGCCAGGAACAGACTCGGACCCTAGAGAATTTCCCTGGGTACGTGTTATTTGGCTGACTGACTGAATTCTCCTGTTGAAAGACTGGGAGGTGATAGATCCAGATATTAATCACAGTTAGTATCCAGATATTAATCACAGTTAGTATCCAGATACTAATCACAGTTCTTTTAGGACTAGTGGAGTCTATTAAGGGTAAGTCCCAGCTCCAGGCTCATATCTGATCACTAGGGTTCAAGTTCTAGGTTCCTGGGATATCCAGGTTGGTAGAGACCATACAAGTCATACCACAAAAGTCCCTAGACCTGAAATGTTGATGGCATTGCCACGCATATGTGCATACCTAGTGATGCACTCCCCATGCCACGCAGGAATTATACGTGCTTCTCCTTCTGTGTATCTGTTAACAGCTAGAAGTAGTTACTGGCCCATGTGCTGGCTCCTACTATGCGCTGTCTGGTGTTTCCTTTGTCCAAACATCTGGTCGCTTTGGCTTGGGGGCTTACCCACTGTGCAAAAATTATTATAAACTTAAAATCAAATCCATACCAGCTTCCCCCAGCCATTCCACACACTTCCATCTTACCATGCAGTCAGCTGGTGTAGGGCTTAGAAAATATCAGCCACACACCCGCAAGAGCAAGGCACCGTGAGGAAGCGCATCTCCTGTCAAGAAACCATGCAATTAATTTCAAAGTAAAAAATAATTGGATTTATCTGTGCCATGGCTTTCTTCATTAATGCAGATAATTGGGAGATTTTAGTAGTATATTTCCTTCCTTCTTAAAGACAGTGCTTAGAATGTAATGATGGGAATCTCTCCCCAGTAGGTTTGCACTGGGTGGGAGTTGGTGGGCGCTTATGTCTATTATGTTTAGTGGCTGAGTAAGGAGGAAAGTAGTCGTGGTTTCCTGGACCATGAAAACAAAACAAAACAAAACAAAAAACACTGCAACCTATCTCCCCCTCCCCAAATGAACATGCTATCTGCCACCCATGGCCACCTGTGCTTGAAGCCACATGGAGGCACGCTTTCCCGA
>NW_006159596.1:1226167-1237787 GCF_000334495.1 Tupaia belangeri chinensis
TCCCACCCAGACTGGCAGGTATGGTAACCACCATGGCTTCTAAAGCACCAGGGGGTGCTGAGGTGGTACACATTCTTGATGCATCAGCTGAGGTCACCCACTTTAATGCCGATCTCCCTCCATCTTCAGAGCGATTCTACCTATGGACGGGGATATGTGGAAGGAGAATAAGACAGTGTGAAACATCAGGGACAGGTGTTGAGGACAGGCTGGTAACCTGCACAGTAGTTTTCAGCTTACCTTTCATGGAAGAACCTGATGCCAATGTGAAAACCAAGTGGTAAAAGGTTTAAGACATTCTTACTATAGTGTGTGCTGAAGCCTACAAGTTCCCTGCATGAATACAGTTGTCTATCTAAATATCCACCTCATTGCCAGGAACAGACTCGGACCCTAGAGAATTTCCCTGGGTACGTGTTATTTGGCTGACTGACTGAATTCTCCTGTTGAAAGACTGGGAGGTGATAGATCCAGATATTAATCACAGTTAGTATCCAGATATTAATCACAGTTAGTATCCAGATACTAATCACAGTTCTTTTAGGACTAGTGGAGTCTATTAAGGGTAAGTCCCAGCTCCAGGCTCATATCTGATCACTAGGGTTCAAGTTCTAGGTTCCTGGGATATCCAGGTTGGTAGAGACCATACAAGTCATACCACAAAAGTCCCTAGACCTGAAATGTTGATGGCATTGCCACGCATATGTGCATACCTAGTGATGCACTCCCCATGCCACGCAGGAATTATACGTGCTTCTCCTTCTGTGTATCTGTTAACAGCTAGAAGTAGTTACTGGCCCATGTGCTGGCTCCTACTATGCGCTGTCTGGTGTTTCCTTTGTCCAAACATCTGGTCGCTTTGGCTTGGGGGCTTACCCACTGTGCAAAAATTATTATAAACTTAAAATCAAATCCATACCAGCTTCCCCCAGCCATTCCACACACTTCCATCTTACCATGCAGTCAGCTGGTGTAGGGCTTAGAAAATATCAGCCACACACCCGCAAGAGCAAGGCACCGTGAGGAAGCGCATCTCCTGTCAAGAAACCATGCAATTAATTTCAAAGTAAAAAATAATTGGATTTATCTGTGCCATGGCTTTCTTCATTAATGCAGATAATTGGGAGATTTTAGTAGTATATTTCCTTCCTTCTTAAAGACAGTGCTTAGAATGTAATGATGGGAATCTCTCCCCAGTAGGTTTGCACTGGGTGGGAGTTGGTGGGCGCTTATGTCTATTATGTTTAGTGGCTGAGTAAGGAGGAAAGTAGTCGTGGTTTCCTGGACCATGAAAACAAAACAAAACAAAACAAAAAACACTGCAACCTATCTCCCCCTCCCCAAATGAACATGCTATCTGCCACCCATGGCCACCTGTGCTTGAAGCCACATGGAGGCACGCTTTCCAGAAGGAGTCGAAGGTAAGGGCTGGACTGGCCAAGAGGGATCTGGCAGTGGAGGAAGCTGAGAGCCACGGCTAGGAGGAGGTAAGAGCAGCAGACAGAAGGCGAGATCAGAAATGAGAAGGCATACTGCATTGTCTGCCATGTTGCCCTGCCTGCTGGCTAGGGTGGGCTCAGGACACAGTTTCTCAAAGTGTCATCACAAGACCGCCTGCGTGAAAATCACTGAAGAGCTTATAAAAAGGCTGATCTCTGGGTCTGAGCTACAGGCCTATTTAATCAGAATCTTTGGGAGTGGTGCCCAGGAATATGTATTATTTATTTTCCATAGAGAGATTTTTCCTATAGGGTGCATGCACTCATCAGAGAGACAGGAAGAAACAGAAAGTGAGAAATCACACCACCACCCCACCCCCAGAAGAGATGGCCATGCTGCAATCCCTTCTCTTCCATTCTCCCCTTGGGATTTTGGGCATGCATGAACATGTGTCAGTGTGCATTTCAAGCCTCCGGGTCTGGGACTCAAACTGTGGCCAGCCATGTGGAAGTCAGCAACATAACCAATAACGCCATCTGCTGGTCCTACATTATGTATTTTAATAAGTTCTTGGAGTGGTTGTCACAGGAATGAAAATTCCAGCTCACTGTTCTGGCCATCTTGTTGCAGAGTTGCCCTCCATGCCAAGGTGTGGTCCAGGGTCAGGCTGCGGCACCCAGGGGTCTTCACAACCCCACTGGCACCAATATTCTCAAGGATCAAAATCAAAAAGGATTTAATGAACATGTTCCTTTTGAGAAATGCTGCTAGGAAAGCCCAAGCCAGCAACAGGCAGCCTCTTACGGCAGAAAGGCTGAAAAGAAGCAACAATTTATTTTCGCAGAAAGGGTAAGGGTGGAGTGACTGTCTTTTCTAAGCTGGCCAGGCTGAATTAGAAACATGAAAAACAAATACAGTTCCCCTGGGGCCCCAGGCCTGATTTATTTCCAGATTTAATGAATGGCCACGTGCCTGGGTTAGTGGAAAATAACCCGCAGACTGACTCATCCCTGAAGTGCACTGGAAAAGCCTCTGTCGCCGATGCCACTGAAGGACGCTGACCCATTTCCACATCCTAATCTCCCGGTGGACGAGGCACGCAGGCTGCCTGCTTTACCTTGGAGAACACGGCTTCTCGACATCCTCTAAAATGTCTATTGATCTGAGCGTGTAGCTGATGTCAACACTGATTGTCTAAAGGGAGGCTACTCAATATCACAAGGTCGCCACGAGAAAACAGCAAACAAACTAATAATTCACTCTCCGGTCCACAAAGGACTGCGCGTGGTCCTCTTCCTCCTTACTAGTACCGATCTGTGGCTGCCGAGCGACTCTCTTCCCGTCACTGCCCTTGCTGTGGGATTTAGGTCTTTCGTTCGCTTTTATTTACCTGTTTCTCCCCTGGCTTAACTTTTCAGATTCATGTCACAGAGAACATCTGCTTTATATGCCCTGGCCCTGCCGCAGCCTCATCGCACAAAAGGTTGATTTAATCCCTCAAGAGAAAGCCGTTATTTCCCAAGCCCTGGGACTTTTCTGAATCGTATTTTTGTGCCGGTTTGGAACACTGTCTTGACACTGAAATAATGTTTATCAGCGCTTAATCGACCTCATAGGCACCTGCCTTGCGAGTGGACCATTGGGTTTAATGAATTCATTACTGCTCCTAGGGTTCTTTGAGACCGGCAGAGGGGGTGTGCTCTAGAGGGGAGCGGTCTGGTGGTACGGGGCCCCAGAGTTGGTGTCTGCTGTCACAGCCGTTCAGCACTTGGAAGAGACTCATACACAGCACCGCGCCTGCCTGGGAAGGACAGCCACCTTGAGCGGAGGCATGGCAGTTTTTTTAATAACGGTCAGTTCTACACTTAGGGCTGCCTATTCAAAATGACCAGGCAGGCACAGTTTGTATTCAGAGGTACTACTCTCCCCACCCCTGTTTTTTTTTTTTCCTTTGCACGTTATCTTGTCCTAGATCCATGCATTCTCTTTTGCTCCCCCACACCCTTTCTTTCTTTCTCTCCATTTTCCATCTTCTTTCTCCCTCCAATTTTTTTTTTTAATTTTGCCAGAATGCATGTGCATTCCTGGAGAGAGACAGGAATGGGTGGGGAAGGAGTAAGAAAGCAACTCCCATGGGTGTGATCATCCCACCATCCTGTCTCCTCCATTTCTTCCTCCTTTCAGAGCATGCACACACACACACACACACACACGCGCGCGCGCGCGCTTGGTGTGTCTTTCAAGTCGTCGGTTCTGGGATTTGAACCTCGAGGTGAACCATGTGGGATTCAGCAGCTTTATCCACCACATCATGGGCTGGCCACTCCCTCCTTTTCTGCAGAAAACATTGCTTGCTTTCCTTCTGCTGTCAGAGAAGGGGAGGAAAAAACGAATTCATCTCAAGGAACAAGTGACTGTTAAAGCTAGCGTCTCTCAATAGCATGTGTGTCATCAGAGTAAAATATTTTAAATCAAAGGGAAAAAATGTTGCCAAGGCAGAAATTCGTACGTCAGCACAGAGAGGGGAGAGAAAGTGGAAAGGGGGACTTTTCATCCCTCCTGAAATAGCATTGACTAGTTAACGGTCACCTTGCCTTTTCGTTACGGCTAGTAGAAACTCTAGTTCCTTGGAGTGCATGACATTGGTGTTCATTTCATTTCACGTGTTCATGTACGTCCAAAGCATGCTCCCTGCTTTGTTTGTTTGTTCAAGTTTCCATTCCTCTGGGGTTGTAGAAATTTAATTTCAAGTACATTCCCCAGCCCCTTCCCCAGGTTTTTATTTACATGTGAGAGGCTTACACGGTGCCAGTGTCGGGAGGGGACATCTGGTCCTCGGGATCATTCGCCATCCATGCTGGCCTCCCTGGAGGTGGCCACCTCGCCATCTGGTCTTTAGTGATTGGTTCCCCAGGAGGCTGCTGAGTCATCCCTGCTCCTGTCCACAGGCTTGGCACGCCCAGCCCTCTCTCTGGCTACTTCCAGGCCCCCCGTGGACACAATGGGATGACCTTTTCTGCTTCATAGTTGTGTGCCTTAGATACCTCTAGGAGATTGCCCAGAACCTTCCCCATCAGTTGCCACTGGCACGAATCATGTCAGCACCCCACTCTGTGCTGGTGCATGAGACTCTGTTGTTTCTGGGGGCATGTTGCTTCCTGGGGCTCTCAGGAACACACAGCTGGGAGCCTGTGTGCGGCCCTTTCCTTCTGGATGTAGAACCAACAGGGAGGGCACCTGTCTTTCCTCCTCACTCCTGCACACCCTCCCTGAGCCCCTGAAAGAGGGACCCACCAGGTTCTGAGTTCCTGTGGACCCTCCACTGACTCCCGTCATCTTCAAGGCCAACCCATGACTCCTCTTTCCTGTAGTATTTGCTGAGTCATCCTTTTCCTGAGGCCCAAAACGCAAAGTGACTGAATAGAAGGACAGGTAAGGGATGCAAGAAAAAAGGCAGAGAAGGAAGGATTTTATTTTAATGTCTCTAGCAGATTGGAGCAACACGGTGCTAGCTATTAGGAGAGAGAAAGGAATGGCGAAGCCCAGGCCCTGCCCACAGTGAACGCAGACGCATAAACATAACATTAAATACTAACTCGGAATTCACAAAGAAAAACGAAGTCAGTTCAGAAAAAGTGCCCTACGTTTTCCCATTTCTTTCATTTTTCTTTCAAGGAATTAGGACTCTTCAGCTGCCAGTGGGAATTTCTTAAAGTTAGAAGCTAAGTGGGAGGCTGATGAGAGCATCTATCAACAAATATTACGATAGCTCAAGTCTGTGATTAAACTAGAAATATCAAAGCTTTACCCTGGAATTTACTTACTTTGAGCAGTACTGGATACAAATGAATTCTAAGACGACGCACGGATTTGTACCTCCCTCTTAGAATTGTAATATCATTTGCCTTTTTACAATCCATAAGCCTTTATTTCTAATATAAAACATTTAGAGCAGCTCTACAAGTTTGAGGCTGGTGTGGACAAAAATACCTGTATTAGTCAGGGTCAGTTAGGCTAGCTGCTATAACAACAACCCAACATCCCAGCACCTCATCTGGGGACCCAGCCTCTGCCTTTTTGCATGAATCTCAGGTTCACCTTGGGTGTAGACATTAAGCCCTCTAATGAGGATAAAAACTGGTGAGGAATGTCCCAGGAGGTTGTGGCCCGGCTTAATGGTAATAAGCCTCATTCTATTCATACTGCCATGGCTTGAACCTTGTCACCTGGCTCATCTAGTTGAAGGGGGCTGGAAAATGTCACTAACAGTAAGTCCAGGAGACAAAGGCAACAGGAGAGGTGAGCACATGGCAACACCCTGCCATCTTTGTGTGTAAGGCTCCCAGTGACGAAAGCTAGTAGCCAAGAACCAGGATGGCGTCATATTACACAAAGAGTCAGAGTGTTCCCCTGGCTGTTCCCCTTCCTCATCTCTGTCCACCCTCCTCAGGAGGACGAGCAGGCAAGGTCAGCGCCGCATCTGCACACACGGGCAGCCTCATGCATGTCAGGAAGCAGAGGAGTAGCAGTCGGCACTGGCTTCTCCAGATGCTCCCAGGCATTCGGCCAGACTCAGAAAGCAACACACGTGAATTACCAGCGCTGGTGACTGTCACCTCCTCCCTGGATGTTGGCAGGTGCCCCGAACAGCACTGGGGAGGAGGCTGGGTGGCCACTGTGCCTGTGCAGAGGGGAGGAGACACCAAAACCTACTGGGCATGCAGACAGAGGGTTGTCTGTGCCAGCAGGGTTCTGCGGGAAGATATTTCGGTTTCTCCTGTACAGTCCAGGCAGGCACAGGCCCTATAAAGCCCTCACTTTGTTGATCGAAAGGGAACCATTATGAGGCAGAAAATCTCAACAGCACTGGTGGGATTTCTGCTTTTGCTCTTTAGCGTCTAAGTGGTTTTAAGGAAATGGATTAACCTGGTGGTTTCAGATGGAATAGTCTTTGTTTCCGGTCTTCAGATACATCACGCGAAGATGCAGGCAGCCTTCTGGAATGCCCACCATCTCAGGACAGAGGGCTGGCACCCCCCTAATGGTGGCAACATTTGTATCCACGGATCAATCTTGAGGAGCTGTCCAGTTCAGGCAGCCATCTTCTTACATTACATATGGCTCAAGACATGGCCAAGGATGGGACATTCCTCCAGTGAGCCAAGCTCATAAAAACAAGGTGACAATATTTAAGCCATGGCCCAGGGAGGACGGTGATGGGCACGTGAGAGCAGGTCCGGCGGTAATATGTCAAGGGAGGGTGAGCAGTTGAGTATGGAAGAAGGGAGAGAGAGGACCTGCCGCTCCTGGCATTAAGGTACCATACACTGAGACAGGGCAGCAGGACAAGTTCATGCGGGAGGGGAAGAGAAAGGCTTTGGTTTGGACTCCTTGAATTTCAAGTGTGGGAGGATGTCTGGGTGGAGCTGTCCAGCAGGCACTTGGAAATATGAGCCTAAGATGCGGCTGAAGGAGGAAATGTAAAAGTACAGTGGGCCACAAAAGGGACAGACCTTCGAGAGCAGGAGCACGTGGAGTGGGGTGGGAAGAGGACTGGTTTCTGACCGCAGTGAATACTTAGTTAATGAGGCAGAAGCAAGAGCCAAGAGCCGGCTTCTTGCAGAAGACTGGAAGGGACTTGGGCAATCATAGATTTCAGAAGATAATGAAGCCAAGAAGGCTCAGAAAGGAAGAAGAGGCAGTGTCAGATGTTAAAGAAAAAGAATTGAAAATTATCCTTTGTGGACCTGGTGGCTTGCTTTCTCACTTCCTATCTCTGTGTGTGTGTGTGTGTGTGTGTGTGTGTCTGGTCAAATTAAAAATAAATGAATAAATAAATCTTTAAAAAAGAAAAGAAAAAAGAAATTGGAAAGGAAAGGTGGGACAGCAAGGCCTGGGGTGACCATGGCCTTTCTCCAAGAGGATATCGTGAGAGCCTTCTTTCCAGTCCAGGCTTGATTTCCAGAGCCCACTCATGCCTACGAGCTTGGCCGAGCTGGACAACAGCTGTCTTAGCAGGAATGGCAGATGGACAATGATGAAGAGTAATCCAGGATTTTCCAGTGGGGATAGAGCTGAAGTTCTAAGATAGCAGAATGAACGTCCAATAAGGAACATATGGTAGAATTCTGTCGTCCTTCCCTTGTTACTGCTAGTAAATAAATTCCCAGACTCAAGTATTGAAATTTCCTTCTGTGACCTGCAGATGGCATAATGGCTATGTTGCTGGACAGTGGTTTGAGTCCTGGGTCCAGTGGCTTAAAACTCATGCTGGGCATGTGTGCGTGCATGCCCAAAATCATGAAAGGAGAATGGAAGAGAAGGGGTTGTGGCCATCCCCCACAGGGGGTGATTTCTCACTTTCTGTCTCTCTGTCTCTCTTTGTCTTTCCAGCAAGTGTACGCATCCTATAGAAAAAAAAAAAAAAAAAAACTCTGAAATTTCCTTTCTAGGATCTTTCAGATAAAAAACAACCTATCTTCTATTAAGCTCTGTGGAGTCAGAGGAAATGGAGTATACAAAACCTGAAAGGCTGACAAATCTGTGCTCAGAAGCTTTCAAATATTTAACGAACATTTCACTGTTATGTATCGTCAGTCTCATCACCCTTTTATTCACCAAAGAGGGTCAAGCTCTTAATTACAGCTTTTACCTCAGACCCGGCACATGTACAGGATGCTGGCTCCAGAGGGACTCCTGCTGAGGTGTCCCCAGAACCCTGTCGCCAGCAGCATTCCTGTTGGAGTGAGGTCAGGACCTTGAAAACGCCCTTGACCAATCCTGCCTAGCTTAGAAAATCAAGCGAGAATTCGGGTCTCGGTTTTGAAGCTACAAACAGTAATAGCTGAACCTTGATATGCAGAAAGCACTGTATAGTCTTCCCATACACTGTCTTCCTGCCATGGAATTACATAATCACTTTTTCTAAGGATTACATTTCTAAGAAGAAGCCTAATTACTAAAAGTACATGGAACATAGTTTTGATTTCTCAAGTAATGGTTCAGATCAGTTTTTTCTTTTTTTCAGATTACAAAACTCTGAAATAAGGTCACTGCATCTCCTGACCACCTATGGTCAAGGGGTCATTGTCCTCTTCCCCCCCATCCCCTGCCCGCCCCCATTCTTTCTTGGTCTCAACAATAATTTATTATGGGAGACCTACCATGCACCAAATGTAATAAATGGTAAAGAAGAGTCTCATGATCAAAAAGCATTGAGAATACTATTCTTTGAGGTTCTTGCCTCCAAAGAATAGAGGAATTGAGGGAATGATCAAGAATTATGGATTTAGGGCCCAGCAGATGGCATAGTGGTTAAGGCACTGGATCCCATATGGTAAACCACAGTTCAAGTCCTGGACTGGTCAGCTTGAAACTCACACTGGGTGTGTGTGCATGTGTGCCCCAAATCCCAAGAGGTGAATGGAGGAGAAGGGATTGCAGCATGGCCATTCCCCCTGGGGGGTGATTTCTCACTTTCTGTTTCTCTGGTGAGTGCATGAATCCCACAGCAAAAGTCCCTCAAAAGAAAAGGGGAGCAGGGTTGGCAGGTGGAGTGTTGCTTAAGGGCACTGAACTCCCACATGGCCAACTACAGTTTGAGTCTCAGAACTGGAGGCTTGTTTTCTTGCTTTCCTTCTCCACCTCTCTCTCTCTCTTGTATTCTGTCCCTCTCTGGTCAAATTAAAATAAATCATAAATAAATAAACCAATTATTTAATAAAAAAAGAAATAATAAAACAAACAAATAGTTTTACCTTTATGTTGGAGATTAATTAGGGAACCCAATCTCAGGAACCTTTGGCACACACAAGGTAACCTCTCACCACACCCATGGCTTTCTTCATACACCCACACCCACACATACATACAAACACTCTGCATTAAACCTGACCTGAACTTCAACTTGCTGAATCATGATTTCACTGGCTGTGCTCCAGTGGCTTTTCAGGACTGATAGGTCATGTCTGAGTCTCCTATATGGGGAGTGGCAGCTGTTTGATCGGACTTGATGGACAAATTGCTCGACCATCTTTCTACCAGTTCTGCATGCACTGTTCCATTCTACATCATGGTATTCACACGCTCTGCATGGTTTTCATTTTTTTTTTGCTTTTTAAAATTAAAATATAAAGGGTTTTTTTTTTAGTACATTTTTTTCTCTCTTCTTTTTTATTTTATTTTTTCTTCTTGTTTCCCTGTCTCTAATTCTTTTCCTTTTTCCTTTATCTTTACTCATTGGCTGCTCAGACTTTACACACTAAGCGTCTAGACAGGTCCAAATGAACAGGATCCAAACATCTGAATACAATTAGGGTCAGAATATTTCTCCATTTCCACTGAATCTGATGCACAAAAACTGAAACAGAATGGAAGAGAGACTGCAGATCACCTCCTCCTGCACACCTCTGAACACTCAGATTGAACTTCGAGAATTAAGAAGAAACACACCATCCATCAGATGGCTAGAAATCACCACAGGGTCACAAGAAATATGGGAAAGCAATAAAATACCTCTCCTCCAAGGGAAAAGAATAACTCCTCTTCATCCTCAGACAGTACAATGAAATTTATGGAAATGTCAGATGAAGAATTTGGAATATTGGGAACCAGCAGTTAGCGTAATGGCTATGTTGCTGGACTCCCACGTAGTCGACCGCGGTTCGCGTCCCGGACCCGGTGGCTTAAAACTCACACCGGGCGCGTGTGCGTGCGTGCCCAAGATCCCAGGAGGAGAATGGAGGAGAAGGGATTGCGGCGTGACCATCCCCCCTGGGGGGTGATTTCTCGCTTTCTGTCTCTGTCTCTCTCTGTCTGTCTGGCAAGCGCACGTGCCCTATAGTGAAAAAAAAAAAGAATTTGGAATATTCATAGTGACACAGCTAAACAGAGATGGAAGAGAAGAGAGACAATGAACTGCAGAAGAGGCAGAAGAAAGGAACTGATGAGTTCCAGGAAGTGAGGAAATTCTTGCAAGATCTAAACGAGGAAATACACACTATGAAGACTGAGAAAATTGCCCCCCAAAAATGAGAAATACTAGGTACCATCAAACGTTCAAACATCCAGATAACTGGTACCCAAGAGGCAGAGAGACTCATAAGGGCATTGAAAATCTATTCCATGAAATCCTGCAAGAAAACTTTCCAAACCTATAGAAGCATTGAAAGATCCAGTCCCAAGAAACAAAAAGGACCCTAAATGGAATCAACCCAAGATCTTCTCCAAGACATATTATAGCCAGATTGACCAAAACCACAGACAGAGACAAGATACTAGGATTGGCAAGACAGAAACGTCAAGTTACCTACAAAGGATATCCCATCAGGCTAACAGCGGATCTCTCATCATAAACAATGCGAGTGAGAAAAGAATGGGAAAATATATTCAAAGAGTTAAGGGAAAAGAAATTTCAACTGAAGAATATTGTACCTGGCAAGATTATCCTTCATATGAGAAGAAAAGACAAGAACATTCTCAGATAAACAAAACCTGAAAGAATTTACCAACACCAGACCAGATCTTTAAGAAGTTCTCAAGGGAGTGTTATGCCAGGAAAATTACAGACACACAGAAATAAGAGTTTAAAAATGAAGAAAACGGCCAACTTAATTGTAGAGACAAGTCTGGAGTTGAATATTATATCCCAGAATTTAATCTGGAAGATCGAACCACAACAGAAGATAAAGTACAGGAGACTAAACTGGTGAAATAGAATTTTATGACTTTTGATTAAAACATAGCTGATTTTCTTCTAGGCTTTGTTTTCTGGTTTTAAGCATTTTTGTCCTGTCTTGAGCTGCTGATAGGTTCATGTACCTACTATTTGAACAGAATCCTAACCTGTTTCCTGGCTTTAAGTTTTAAGCAAAGTTCCTTAGCATTTCTTTTATTTATTAAAGCTAAAACTGTTTTTCTTGAAAAAAAAATTAAACATTTTATAGGATTAATACTGAAAAAAGAAAGAAATACATCAAGAACACACACTTTCAAACATTACCATATGTGGATACCTAGGATCACAAAGCTTGTAAATACTTCCTTCTTCAGATTATTTTAAAGCAGAAAAATCATCTGATATCAATTTCCCTTTCAATGCTAGAATATATCAGTTAATCATTTCCGATCACTTTTGCCACTTTCTGCCAAGGAATACTAATGTAATTTTCACAGTATTAAA
>NW_006159596.1:1237797-1255669 GCF_000334495.1 Tupaia belangeri chinensis
GGAAAAAGAATGCAATAATCTTCCACAGAATAATATACCCTGTCACACATTTTTTCTATACTGTCTTCTTTGAAAGGAAATGTAAATGAGGCTATAAATTTTATTTTAAATGGTTATAATAAAAGGGGAAAAAATAACAAAATTAAAAAATTCCTTTTAAAAAAAGAATAATGGCTTTAATATTTGGCATGGGCACTAAACCAATATAAGATGATACAGAATTAGTTGACTACCTACTGCTTCCTTTCTCCCATGTATATATACTGTTCTTAAGGAAAATGTACGAAAAATAAGCTAGATAATATTTCCAGTCTTGAAGTTATCCTGAACAGTGTCTCCAGAATGGATAGTGTCCTTAGTAATAATCAGGTGGTTTGCTATGATTAGAAGGAGAAATAAATCAACTATATAATGTATATATCATCCATACGAGACCAAAGTGAGTATCAAGAAGGTTGCCAAGGAAGGAGTTCCTATCTATGTAAACTGTTGGAAGCCGGTAATGACAGTAGATTGTAGACACAGTTGAATATTTAAATGGGTCCTTATTTGGCTGTGCAATCACACAGCCAAATATATTCAAGGGCGGTTTCCCTTATGAGAAAAAAAAAAAAAAGAAAGAAAATGAAATGCTCAACGATGACATTAGCTCGATTTTATGTTTGAAAACTTAATTGCACCCAAGTGAGAAAATACAAAATTAAAGTTCTCACGGCAACAATAATTGAGCCTAGTAACAAGGAGAGATTTTTGCCACGCATATTGGAACTAAACGTGATGTTGGTCATGAACCTAGATGGGAGAACTGTTTACAAATCTACCAATATTTTTGCCCCTTTCCTGGAACTTGAAGAAAAAGGTTTGTTTTTTTTTTTTTAAAGAGGTTATACAAAGAGCCTTTATCTATTTATTTGTTTAATTACCAGAGGGCACAGGTGCCCACCAGAGAGAGACAGAGAGAGAGAGAGGGAAGGAGGGAGAGAGAGAGAGAGAGAGAGAGAGAGAGAGAGAGAGAGAGAAAGAAGAAGTATCCCCCACCAGGTCATGGCCACATGCAATCCCTTCTCCTCCATCTCTGTATCCTGTTGGGATTTTGAGAACACATGCTCACATGCCTGGCATGTTTTCAAACCACCAGGGCTGGGATTGAACCATGGTCTGCTATGTGGATCTGGCTCCCACTAGAACGAGGCTGGCACAAAGGGCCTTTATCTTGAGCACTACACCCAGGTATGCCTCTGGGATGACACCAATTGAGGGGTTGACAGAAATTACTACTTGACTGACTACTGACCAGGCACTTATACAAATTCTATCTAAAATAACTTTGTTTTACTTGTCCCCTACCCTTGGTCAACCAGACAACCCCAGTAATTCAGAAAGAGGAGATCCAGGCTGTGTGCTTATGTGGAAGTGGAACCTCAGGTCCTGTGGCCCCACCTACAACCTTGCTTGGTGATCAGGGCCCCTGGGTAACTAAAAAGCCTCCATCTCTGGTGATGCTTGACATTTTTCAGTGCCTGCTCCTGGGATCCTGCTTCATTCTCTCCCTTGGCAGCCTCTGGAGCCATGGGATGTCTGACATAGCTTCCTTACACTCAAATCAGCCTAAAAGAGTTCAGATTCGATGTCCCCCGAGATTTTTAGATCATCTGAAGCTATGTGAAAAAACACCACACAGGCTGGGAATTCCCAATAGAATCCAGGAAAAAGGAAGTGAAGCTCTGTCTAGGGACACAGTGCCTGGGGACTGATTTCTGGAATTGTTCTGATGTGGCTCAGTTCCTCCTCACTCATCTCTGTTGTGCACTTTAAGGGCAGAGGGGAGAGAGGGAACTGGCACTGCCTGTACCACCTCCAGTGCCGGCTTGTGGACTAGTTCATTGGATCATTGAGTCAACCAATCCTCACAGACGTCTACTAGGGTGCTGTGCTAGCCTCTTGGGAGCATCCGAAGATTATAATGGGGCTGGTGCCCTGGTGGTTAAGATAAGCAAATCCCACGTTTCCAACCATGCAGTTTGAATCCCAGGTCTGAAAACTTGAGAAACATACCAGAAACATGTGTGTGTACACATGTGCATGTCCAAAATCCTGCAAAGAGGAAGAACTGGAAGAGAAGTGGTGTGACCGTTCCCCATCAGGGGTGCTTTCTCACTTTCCCTCTCCCTCTGTTTCTCTCTGGTGAATGCATGGACCCTATAAAAAAAAAAAAAAAGACTACATCATGACCCATGATATCTTAGCAGTGATGCATGCAGAGCCATGACATCAACTACATGTGAGGGGTGCTGTGGGAGAAATTCAAATATCGTGGATTTTGGACTTGAGGGGAAGCTTCGAAGAGGAAGTCACATTTGAACTGGGCCTTGAAAGGGAAGAGTAGGGTGCCCATCCATAGATAACTGAAAGATACTGGTGGAAGGATGACAGTAGAGCAAGAGAACAAACAGGAAGTTTGTTGGTGGTGGCGGTCTTGTAAGTGGGGGAATGGAAGGTGAGGTAACAGAGAGAAGAGAGAGATTGTGATAATGCCACTGGTTCTGGACATGTTAAGTTTGAAATTTCAGCTGGACATCCTAGTGGAACTTTCCAGTAGGCAGAAAGAGCAGAGTCTTGAGAAAGTTAAAACTTGGGATCATACATCTGTACTGAGGCCAGTGGAGATACTGGGTGTTGCCTAGAAACTGGAGCTAAGCGCTACAGTGAAGCAATTAACACTCTGAGCCAAGCTACTGATGTCTTCATTACTTGCAAGCAGGCATAAATGAACACACAGGAAAATTCCACTTTTTTTTTTTTTTTCCTGCAGAACTGCTGGGAAAGCTCAGAAACATGGGGAGACTCTGTTAGATTAGAGCAGTAAGGTTGATCTTGGTAAGTGACGGCATTTTGGTGCAGAGTTCTCCGTGACTCGACACTGATTTGTCTCTTTAAATTAAACAGAAGTTCTCATCCAGGACTATTTTGAGGTTGATATCATGGGTACCTCTTTCTTCCCTAGCTATCTGCTGGACTCCATCTTCTCAGGATGACGTAGACACATGTTCTAGCCCTCTGTGGTCTGTTCACTGCTGTGCTATTATAAGCATTATTGATCACACAATCCATTAGGGCACCATTCACCATAAATAATTTATGTCTTTAGGCATGAGCTCGTCTCTGCCACAGATGCCATCAGCAAGAATCAGCAAGAATCCCCTTCAGGAGGTGTGTGCTGGAGGAAAAACAACTGCATTGCAGATGTAGTTTAAACACACAAGGCCCAGGGAGAAATAAAAATGACTGAGCAAACTGTATCTGGAGACTGCATTCTACCAGGGATGTCCTATTAAAGAGAGAACAGGGTTGAGGGTTTTAGATCAGCATTGCCCCCACAGAAACATGCTGTCCTGACAAATAGGTATAAGCCTACGCTTCCTGGCTGAGACAGTTTGTTTTAGGCAACCTATCAATGTTTGTTGAACCTGCTTGAGCAGCTCTAGATGTTTTCATTGCCTTAGACTGGAGGGTTGAAAGGAAAGGCAGAAACAGGCAGCAAAAGGAACTAGTAGACATGGTCTCATCTCTGCATAGACCTTAAAATTCAATGGGCCAAATAGGAAAGCACAGGTAGTTAAAACTAGAACATCTCGAGCAAAAACAAAAGAGTACAAGAGAATTTGAGCTCAGACTGCACCTATATCTTCCTGAAAGGCTGCAGAGCAGCTCAAATTCCAGGCTTTATGCAGGTGCACTAAGAAGAAAGAGCCATATAGGTAGCGAGGACTGTAGAGGAGATGTGATTGCAGGGAAAGCGGTGTGCATAAGTCGGCTGTTAGGAGCTCATGAGTCATGGATGCAAACAAATAGATTTCAGCTGAGGTAGAGATTCCAGGGTGTAAAGCCAGAGAGTAACAAATCAAGATGGTGAAAGAGAGCTGCTTATTTAGAGGCTTAACACTAGAGTCAAAGGGGCCTTTTGTAGGATAGAGAAGACGTGGGGGACAGTCACCTTTACTCCTTTTTGAATGAGTCCTTTCTTGAGCTTCTCAGGACTTCCATGCTATATAAGTCTTGCAGAAAACACACACACACACACACACAATCATTAAGCTCACTCAAATATGTCTATATGCTAACACGCTGAACAAGCTACAATTGAGACAAGAGAATAGAACCCTAGTTAGATAGTTCAATAAAGGAAATGAATAGGAAATCAGTTACTAATAGGTTGGAAGAGCTGAAGAATCAACAGGGGATGTGAGGCAAAGATCAGTAACAGCCAGAGATGGGGGTATCAAGGGAGATGAGCCTGGACCACCCAGAGGCACTGGAGCCACGGTGGGGGTCACAGAGAATACCTGGACTACCAGAGACACCACCTGAAGCAGAGGGAGGAACGTGGACAAACCCTAACGTTTTCTTTTCCCCTGCTGCTATGACTTCCCTCTGGGGCAGCCTAACCAGAAGCCAGTTGGTCCTTTCCTAAAGGTAGGAAATATACTTCGTAAGAACAAGCAGGGTAAGTGTGGATAATCATTGGCATTCCCTTTTACGGTATTCGTAAACAACTCTCAAAGTCATAAAACGATGCTTGTCTCCAGCAAATATTGGGTCCTTGGAAAAGTCATGATGCATTTTTGCATAGAAAAACACATCATGACTTTACTGATAACCCAATAGATTTATAATGGATGAATAAAGCATCAAGTGAAGCAATACTGGGGGACGAAATCTTGGTGACTACTACAGTCTGAAACCAAATCTGCTGGCATGTTGAGTTTTGATTTCTCAGTTTCCAGAATTGCAAACAATAAATTATGTTGCTTAAAAATGATCCATTCTAAGATATTGGTTATAGCAGCCTGAATGGACCAAGACTGACTCTGCACTTAACACTGTTCAGTCAACTGCTGCCCCACTGGCATAGTATATGCTAGTGAAATCCAAATGGTTGTGTAGACAAGAAACTGCCAGGTTCTCGCTTGAAGAGTCTGAGATTCCTTCCACCACCATCACCCTGAGGTTAGTTCTGGTGAAGAATCAGCCATCAGCAATTTTGTCTCAGGAACAAATGGGCTGGAGGCGCAGTGAAAGCTGAGTAGGAAACCAAAGCCTATGGTTTCTACTTCTCTGATTCAATTCTAGAAACAAAGTCTTATGGTTTGGAAGTGTTTGCAGCTTCCGTTTCTTCACAAAGGTCCTCTGCTATCATTTCTGGGCCCCTCTTCTTCTTCAGAGAAGAACATCTCAAAGGAGTATTCTCTATGTAAATGTCTTAGGTCTGACTTGAACAACAGATTCAACTATAATCACTTCTCAACCTTTTCACTAACATCAAGTACAAGTTCAACTGCATACAAGTTCCATCAAAGGTACTATGTTAAAGCATTCCAAGACTCAATGGACACCCCTGAACAATGGGTCTTTCCCAGGAATATCGTCCCTAAGAAGATACTACTCTGTAACCATTAGGAGTTGTATGCCTTTGCAACAGATAGTTCAAAATGATTTCACCTAATGGCCATGACAAGGGATAACAGGACAGACAGAGAGATTCTGTTTTTTGTTTTGTTTTGTTTTGTTTGTTTTTTCCCCTAATCTCAAGAAGTTAATGTTGGTACATATCACATTAATATAGGTAATGTAATTAATATAGTTCATTTAATATATGTTGCTCAACTACAGGGCAAATGACCTTATAGAGACATGATTCCTACACTTATGCCAATTTAATCAGAGCCAGGATGAGGATGTCATGCATTTGCTGGTAGCAGTAGCTTCTATAAGACCAGGACTGTGTAGGCAGGCGGAGAGTAGGATATGATGATTGCTCTCTGTTCATCTGTTTGGTGCTATTGCTACTATTCGCTGGTTCTTAAACAGAGCTTGACAAAATAGACTGTTGTTAAGCCAGGCTGCTAATTGTGCTGGTAATTAAAAATTGGCTGGGCTCTGAGTTTGGCCCACATTCTCTACCTTGAAACCTTCCAAATCAGCATTTGCCTTTCACAATGAGCAAAACACCTGCTCTGTTTCCCCCACTCATTTTCTAGGACCTTCAAATGCCACTTAGCTGATGCTTTTACAGAGCTTGGGAGGGTTTCTGGTATTTCATTCAGAAAGATAGCATGTGCAATGGAAAAAGCAGGGCTATATATAGCCAGGGCCAACCAGAAAGCGACCTCCAAGAATGCTCCAAGGAGCCAAGGGCATGACTGCACTCATGGCCTCATATCACCCTCCTGCCAGGCTTCTTTGATGACACCACATTCAGTTCAGATTTTCTGGCATTGAGAACCTGAGTGTTGATTCCTGGAGGTTGTAAGCCATGTGGCAGACTGTAGCTTGCAGGCTTGTTTGTGCATGCACACTCATGCACACACATCCACTCAGAGTTGATGCGTCATCCTCCTATATTTATCCAGTTGCTGTTTCAGTGGCTCTGAGAAGTGTCTGGAGAAAAACAAAGCTGCCTCCTCCTGCTATGCAAGCTGTCTGAGCTCCAGAGACAGCCTCTACTGTTTCATTCTGTGTGTGTATTGAGGGAGAGCAGAGCTTGGTTCCCAGAAGTGTCTGGATTACTAAGCCCCCTCTCCTTCCCACAACCATCCTTGATCTCCAAATTCAGAAGCAGGCAGCTTTGGTGCTCTAGCAGGGCCCACTGTGCTTGCTCGCCCTTATTAGGTCTGATCAGGAAGGACCAGACAAAATCAGAATAAACACTTGGGTGAGGAAGGGGAGCTGGCCAGGCTATGAGACAGGACAGAGTAGCATCAATAGATGTGGTGTGGAATAAGTGCCTGGAAAGGTACCACTGAGTAAGAGCTGAAAGGCATCATTTATGTCGTCTCCCTTACATTGCTGTTTTACAGGTGAAGAAACTGAGGTCAAGCAGGTGAAAAGTCATCCTGTACCAGCAGTTATTCTGAAGTGCTGCATGTTTGAATCCCCGTGCAATGACTTTCTATGACCCTACACCTGAAAGTTGGAACCTCATGTTACCAGCAGGCTGATCTCCAGCAAACATCCTACAGTGACAATGTGCTAAAGACCCTTTGCAAGTCTCTGCCAGGGAAATCCACTGACAGATGGCAAAGAATGACAGGAAGGCCTGTACCTAAGGCCTCTGACTTCTGCTAAGGGCCATTTTATCAGTTCCTTGTCACCACTCTGTCCTTTAGCCACTGTCACATCCTGCTGTGCATTCCAGCTACCTCTTGGGCACATCCTTCTACAATCACCACCTTATACTTACTTCATGGACAAGAATGGCACCCACAGGATGACCCACTCTGGAAGGACCCAAATAGATACATGTCCAAATGAACGTAGGGTTCTTTGCCCAGAGTCCTTAAAGCCTATCACCTCATGATAACACATGGAAGAGGAAGATAAATAGCATCCCAAAACCTTGAAGAATGAAAAAGAGATTTATTAAGGCAGAGGTAAAATATTTTTCTCAGAAGTCCCTAACTTAAACATGCTATAAATTCATTTATCCATTCCTCTCTACCATAAATCCCACAGTTCATGGCACTTACTTAAATTTCTCTGCTCTTGGGACCAGCAGACGGTGTAATGGTTACATCACTGAACTCCCACATAGTTGACTGTGGTTCAAGTCCAAGACCTGGTGGCTTAAAAAAAAAAAGAAAAAAAAAACTTCTGCTCTCTTGCAAAATCTCCTCACCTCTCTTGTCACTCATTCCTTCCTCCCTTCTGTCACACTTGTCTTCTTGGGTCCTAGATGTATTTTCTGCTTCCTTAGGTGGTTCTGTATTCTTTCCTATATAGACCAAGTTCCCACTCCACTTTCTCCCAATTCTCTTTTCTACCCATTTCACTGACCAGCACACCAAAGGCCTCAGAACTTAGAGGACAATCTTTCTTAAAATGTGTGGAAAGAAATGGCTGTACAAGTTCTTACACATTAATTTATTTTTTATCTTCACCACATGAAAGATCAAATCAGTTTGAACATCAACTAGCTGTTTTTGGTGGGGCTACTCCATTATTGAATTCCTACAGAGCTGGAGGTGATACAGTATTAACTGAAGGCTCCTTGAATACAATGCTTCCTTAGAAGAGGCTGCTGCTGCCCCTTGACAGCAGGGTTCTTGGGGAGCCATGATGGGTGTGTTCCCAGCTACCTAACTGCTGCCAGCTCTCCTTTTTCAGAAAGATCTCCCTTTTCACAAGGTTGTGGTCAAATCTTAGATAAATTCCAAAGAACTTTCTACTTGCAGTGTGTCTACGTCCCATGTTTACATGAGTCAAAATTCGCTGACCAAGCAGCAACCAGTAGGCATAGACCATTCAACACAATGTCTGGCATTTGAGGGGATTTTTCCTCGCCCTCCTCGGTTCCTGCACTGGACCGTGTGATGGGAACTTTCACCTTTTGAAAGCACTGGGACTAGCCGTTCAGCCTTTCAGCCCTCTTTACTATTCCCTGAGGGACAAGTCGTGACTTCTCTGTCTGAAGTGGGAAGGACAGAGCAAGAGAAACAGCCCTTTCTTCTCCTTCCCTTTCGGCTCTCCGTGTCTGAGGAAGGGTGTGTTTTGTTCACCTCCCACCTTGTGGGAAGCAGTCGTGAGGAATCAGGGCTCAGGCCTGCTGCTAGGGCCAACTCTAAAAGCCCAGCTCTTCCTTTGTTCCAGCGTAAGGACACAGCAGAGGCAGGTGACAAAGCTGTTTTGCCACGTGTGTAAATTCTACAAACCCAACCCTCTCTCGAGTGAGAGATGCCAAGTTTTATAAAGTCTTGGGAAAAGCATGAGGGAGTCTGACTACTCTTCAATCCAGATTTATATCTAATAAAACAGAAATTTTCACCTTCACTTATCTTACTGCTCCGACTATGTCTCAGAAGCGCTTGGGAAACCATAACACAATAGCTGAGTTCGGGTAAACTAATGCTCAACCACTGATTCCATAAATACCCCCAGGGAGAGCACACATTGAAACCTCTCATGATGAGTGAACCTATGTCATGCAACTGACATTTTCCAATCATCTACTGTGATTGAATCTAAAGCCAAGAAAAATGGTAGGGTCATCTTTGGTAAGTTCATAGGATAATATCAAGGGTGAAGATGGAGACCCTAAGCCTCATGATCCAACTTACAGTGTGTTTTTATCTCAATACTTCACAGATGAGGAAACTGCTCCCTTCCTTCCAAAGAGAGTGGTAGGCAATATAGTTAAGGTAGGCATGGTTAAGGTGTCAGATGGTTTGAGGTAATTCTTTCTCTACCTCAATCATAAGACTTTCCATTGGTTACTTACACTCTGTTTCTTAGATTTCTTACCTGGGAAATTGGGATAATACCTCTTCAGACCATTGTGGGGAATAAAATTTAAAAATTATATAAAGCTCTTTGATTGGAAGATAGAAAATCTTCAATAAATATTACTGATTATTTGTAGTAGTAAGAAAATATATTTTGCCACCAAAAAAGTTTCTTTTGAGGATGTATCACTAGAATGTATCAATGGGGGAACCAGCAGATGACATAATGGTTATGTCACTGGATTCCCACATGGTTGACCATGGTTCGAGTCCCAGACCCAGTGACTTGAAACTCATGCCAGGCATGTGAGTATGCATCTCAAAATCCCAAGAGGAGAGTGGAGGAGAAGGGACTGCAGTGTGGTCATTCTCCTGGGGGTGATTTCTCACTTTCTGTCTCTCTGTCTCTCCCTGTCTTCCCAGTGAGTACACATGTCCTATAGCAAAAATCTCTAAAAAAGGAAAGAAGAAAGAAAAGGAAAGAGAAGAAAGGAAGAAATAGTTAATGGGAAATTATGCTACACTTTTAAAATAATTCTCTTTTGCAAAAATTTTAGGAGGAATGTTTTAAAGTAAATAGCTATATAGCTTTCTAGCAAATATGAATGGGAGTTTGTTTAAAAAGAGAATATTGTTCCTATTATTTTCTCTACCCACATCATCTCAAGGAACATTTGTTAGCTGTTCTTACCCAAAGACACATGTCAGACCTAAGATCTAGTGACAACTGTCTCCCGAAAGTCTTGACATGGGCCCCAAAGAGGGGGCATTTCTAATTTTGAAATGAGCTATGTGGTTCAAAAGCTCCATACTTCCCAACAAAGAGATGATTGATAAGACTTTCTTGTTCACTGATCAAGCTTGGTAAAAAGAAAAAAAAAAAAACGTAAAACTAAAAATAGTCTTTTTGTTTGAATTAGGGGCACTTAAAGTAAAACTAGACCCAGATTTAATACATATATGAGTACACAATTATATATTTAATTGGAAGTTTGTAGTAAAATTATCCTAAAATCTAGAGATTTTTGCCGTCTTATCTCATAAACACAATTGTTACCACAACAGAATAGAATGTCTCTTTGTTGATTTTTTTTTTTTCAACTCAAGGTACTGGCCACTATACTATCTAGAAAATTTTCAACCTGTGGAACTATCAAGAAGAAAATTCATTTGAAGATCACATCAGGCTTCACATGAATTTTCTGTAAAATTGAGATATTTCATATGTTGACCAAGTAAAGGTAACATAAGAAATGCCAGTCATTGAGGGTCTATTACTATCCTGTAGTTGGAATGCCCCTGTCAGAGACTCCTTGGGAGACTCATCGAGCCAGCCCTTCACCATTTTATGCCAAGGGATTTTCATGTCATTTGATACATATTTTAAAACTTTCTAGTTTAATTTCTTTAATTATGCAATTTTATTTTACTTTTTAAAATCTAATCAGAGAGAGAGGGGTGGAAAGTGAGAAAGCAAGCTGTCAGGGCCAGGACTCAAACCATGATTGGCTACGTGGAGTCCAATGCCTTAACCACCATTGCACCTGCTGGTTCCTAATTATGTTTTTTAACAAGGTTTTGTTATGTTTCAGTCCTCCTGCCTCAACTTCCCAAGTAGCTTGGACTTCAAGAACACACCACTGCACCCAGCTCTTTTTAGACAGAGCTTAACTCTTTGGGTGGGTTGGGAATCAAACCTGTGCTTCGCATGTGGCCTCCACCTGCTGAGTAGCAGCATCTACCAGCAGGGCCACATTTGATGTATTGGTCATAAATTGTTGCACTTCTATTGAAAGAACAAACAAACCGTAACTAACCTAAAGTTGACTTTGAGAGCAAAAAGTTACCAGACTGGAAATATAGACTTTAAATATAGCATATGAACTAGTGTGAAGAGTAATAAGAACAGAAACTTCATCTCTTTTATAGTCAATCTTCCATCTGCAGCTAAGAGATAGAGGTCTTAGACCCAAGAGCCTCAGCTAGTATCCTGGGGAACAAAATCATTAAATTCAAGACTCTAACTAATTTACAAAGTAAAGCCAAGAGTAAAGGCAGTAAGTTATCATTTCATGAAAGAATCAGGTCTCATTCTTTACAACCTTTTGGGATTCTAGTACTTCCCATGAGTAAGAATTCATCCCTATAGCAGGACCCTATATATCAGAAAATAACTACATATCCCGATGGATTCTCTCTCTTTTCTTTGAATCTCAAAGAAATGGAGAAAAAAGAGCAGCAGATGTAGAATTTGACAAAGAGGTTGGCCAGGGGTTTGGTGGAGATATTGGTGTTGGCACTGGCGGTGGTCCTCTTTGTTTTCTTACTTATCTGCTTCTTCTCTCTTTCTTTTTAAAGAATTATTTATTTAATTTTATTTATTCATTCATTCATTTTAATTTGACACACACACAGAGGGACAGTGAGAAAGCAAGTCACCAGATCTGGGACTTGAACTGTGGTTGGCCATATGGGAGTGTCCAGCGCCTTAACCACCACGCCACCTGCTGTCCCCCTGTTTATTCTGACAATGACCCCCTCCCCTACAATGAATGGGTCTGAGTACTTTGAACCCAAAAGAATCTAACACAGGTCACACTTTCTATCAAGAATCAGGATTTGGGGAACCAGCAGTTAGCGTAATGGCTATGTTGCTGGACTCCCACGTAGTCGACCGAGGTTCGTGTCCTGGACCCGGTGGCTTAAGACTCACGCCGGGCGCGTGTGCATGCGTGCCCAGGATCCCAAGAGGAGAATGGAGGAGAAGGGATTGCGGCGTGACCATCCCCCCTGGGGGGTGATTTCTTGCTTTCTGTCTCTATGTCTCTCTCTGTCTGTCTGGCAAGCGCCACGTGCCCTACAGTGAAAATCTCTAAAAAAAAAAAAAGAATCAGGATTTGGTGGTAATTCAATGTCCCATAGTATGTTAGGCAGCCTACTTAAAGTAGGTATTTTTTTAAAGTTGATTTCTTATTCTTTTCTTCTTGAAAAAAGAATTGTTTATTTTACTTATTGTTATTATTATTATTTTGTTTTTGTTTTTGCTTTTAAGAGGTTTTGCCTTAGGGTGCATGCACTTGCTGGAGAAAGACACAGAGACGGTGAAAGGGAAAGTGAGAAATCACCCTCCAGGGGGATGGCCACACCGCAATCCCTTCTCCTCCATTATCCTCCTGGGGTCTTGGGCATGTATGCACATACCTGTCCAGTGTGATTTTTAAGCCACTGGATCCAGAACTTGAACCATGACCAGCCAGCAACATAATCACTAAGCCATCGGCTGACCCCTATTATTATTGTTTTAAATTTTGCTATAGGGCATGTACACTCATGAGAGAGAGAGAAAGAAAGTGAGAAAGCAAGCCACCAGGTTCAGGACTCAAACTACAGTCAGCCATGTGGGGGTCCAGCACCTCAATCTCCATGCCACCTGCTAGCCTCAAGCTTATTTGTTTTTCTGAGAAAAAGAGAAAGAGATCCTCCAACAGAGTCTTACCACACCATAATCCCTCTGCCCTAAACCCCCATCCAGCCAGGATCACCGTGCATGGCTGCACGCGACGTGTTCAGGTCAGTCTGAAATCCAAACCCAGGTCTTCCATGTGGCTCCCTGAGGTTTACGCTGCCCTGGCTAGGCCATACCCAGTTCTTTCACCCCAACAAGTCCCCTGAAAAGAATTTCACGTTCTCTCTATTCAGTGAGGGGAATAATAAAAAATGCAGATCTCTGCTCTTCCCTACATGCCCGTAGACATACCTCTCTCAGGAGGTTCATTCTGGGACCTGAGTGCTGAGTGAGTTATTGATACAAGGAAGTGGACTGTAGCTGAAATTTTTAAAAGGGCAGCACGTGGCTAACGACCTCTAACATGTACTGTGTTGCTCTATGTGGTCTGCACTGAATGTACACTACCTAACCTAATCCTCACAATGGCTCTTTGAAATACGTACTCATTGTATCCCCTTTTTCTATTTTAGCAACAGACAGGGTCGCACAACCAGCAGGTGGTAGAATTAGGGTTCAAACTCAGTTTTTAATTCCAGAGCGTGAGCTCCTAACCAGCACACTATAAAAGGAGGCCATTTGCAAAAGCACATCTTATCCAGTTTCTGGGAGGGGTGTTTTCTTTCCCCAGTAATATCTTCTTCTGGCAAGTCCAAGTAACAGCTCACATCTAGCCCCTCTGGGCAGCTCCTAGCCCTTCTGCTCTGTGCCTCTAGGGACCCCCCAAGTGTCTGGGGAAACCATGGTTTTGTGTGCGCCACTGAAAAATCGCAAGGGATTAATCCTCTCTCAGCACGCTCTTTGAACACTTT
This sequence comes from Tupaia belangeri chinensis, assembly GCF_000334495.1. NCBI lineage: Eukaryota > Metazoa > Chordata > Mammalia > Scandentia > Tupaiidae > Tupaia > Tupaia belangeri. The sequence continues at coordinate 1,251,393 of NW_006159596.1, forward strand.
AACCCAGATTTTTACAAGTCTCTACTTTTACCTGGTTCTTCCTTTTTGCTTCAATTTCTAAGCAATCCCTGGCTTCAGGTCTCTTTTCCTCCCAGGGGAGAGAAGACGTGCTATAACACAACTTTACTTGATAAGAGATATAGACCCGACATGTGTACCAGCTTTAAGATATCAGGCTGGCCTTTTGTGGTGGTGAAACATTTCCAAAAATAAGAAAACAAGTCCCCCACACCAGGTTTTTAGCTGCATTTTCCCACAATGGCATGGGATAGAAGCTCTGGAAAATGCCATATGTCACATGACATTCCCCAGTGCTCATTCTCAGCCAGGGGAGGTCTCACCGCCAGAAACTCTAGCAAACACACACACACACACACACACACACACACACACACACACACACACACACATCTCTGCTATGATAATGTCAAGGGCCTCTGTCAATAACCAGCACCTCAGTCAACAGAACTGAATGGAAGAAAGGCAGTAACTCTCTCAATTGTTCACTTTGGGGACATTTTCATTCAGATGCTTATGTGTGTTTCACTTGATCCTTCTTACAGCCTCCATGGGAAGCCGGGTCAAAAGGAGGACAGTTTCCCAAGTCAATAACCATGTTTAAGAAGGAAATCTGTTTTTCTGGCCTACCTACAGATTCATAAATTTGCCCATTTTTTAGCCATCTGTAATACTAATAATTATTTCAACCTATGTACATAGCACATACGTTTTCACCTAGATATATCTGCCTTATGAGGACCTTTATAAGAATACATCTCCTGCTCATAAGAGTCAAACTGAGTCTTCGCCTTAGCATTCTGATCGAGAATGTGCAACCAGCTCAAGATAGGCAAATGGATTCCCAGGGAAGGGATGGCAGAAGTATCTAGAGTGAGGGACCAGCAGTTAGCGTAATGGCTATGTCGCTGAACTCCCATGTAGCTGACCACGGTTCGAGTCCCAGACCCAGTGGCTTAAACTCACCCCGGCCGCATGTGTGTGCATGACCAAGATCCCAAGAGGAGAATGGAGGAGAAGGGATTGTGGCATGGCCATTCCCCCGGGGGGGCGATTTTTCGCTTTCCCTCTCTCTGTCTCTCTGTCTTTCTGGCGAGCACATGCGCCCTATAGCAAAAACCTCTCCAAAAAAGTAAATAAATAAAAATAGAAGTAGCTAGAGTGTGGGAAGAATATCTTTCACAATCTTCTGGAAGATTTATTCCAAGTGCCTTTCCCTTGCTGCCTTTACTATCCCACCCCACCCACCCCAGGAGGAATCATAATTGAGGACACTAAAACCCTCAGATGTGTTGGGGTGGGAACAATCTTGAGTCACTACAATAGAAAACATTTTCAATGAAAGGATGGTAACTAGGTCCCTGGGAATGGGTTACTTCTGTAGTAGGTATGATTCTCAGTCCACAAATTAAGGTATGGAAGCAATACTCAACTTCTTCCTTTTCTACAAATCAACTAAATTTGGGCCAGCCTCTGTGGCACAGTTGGGCCCAGCCTCTGCGGTACAGTTAGTACCATACTGAACTAAGAAGCTGTAAGCCATATGACAACCTCAGTTCGAATCCCCAGTCTGGTTGGCCTGAGAGCATGCGTAGTAAACACACTGGCCCAGGGTCTTAGTGGGCTAGAGGACTGGAGAAAGGGGATGTGAGGTGATCAAGCCCTGTGGATCTCTCTCTCTCTCTGCCCACCTGCACGTGCAAGAACTCTGCTGTAAATTTGACTTTAAGCTCTGGTCTTTTCAGGCGTATGAGAAAATATAATCTTGACCATTCTTGGTGCCTCCCTTCCCTCCTTACGATCATGTCAGTGTCCAACATATTCTGCAAGATGAAGTATCTGTGGAGGAAGACACTCAGTATTGGTCTTCTGTCCCAGGGGTTTCTGCTAAGATTTCCACCGTCTTTGGCCCAAGGGCGTTTCAGGACTGTTGGTGTTATGATGTATTCAAGCCATATCTAGGACAGCAGGATCTCCTCCAGGGTGGCGTTGAGCTCCTGTCTGCCTAGATGTTGCATCGGGCTCTTCCCCTCTATGGGTTCTTGTAGCCCCCTTTCTTCTCTTCTCCAAGGTCTCACTTGATCTCCACTCTCGGTACAAGAGCCTTTTTTTCTGGTCCAGAAAGGCTCTTTTTCCTCTTGCTATCTTCTTTGATCTTCTGACAAACCCATTTTCGTTTTTCCTCAGCAAATCCTCTTAAGTTCTACTACAGGCTCAGATTTCTGGAAATAAAACCTAGAAATTCTTGGAAGTTATTTATGCTTTCCATCCTACCCCGCACATCCCTTGAGGCAATGAATTATAGAATCAGCTCCAAGTTTGAGTGGGAAAAGCACGCACACACACACGCATGCACACACACACATACACGCACACATATACATTAGTAAAATAATTTTTTCACATTTTTTACCCCTTTCATTAGTGATTCCTAGGTCTAGCTTTCAAATACATTACTATTTTGAAAAATATTTTAAGGCTGTTGCAAAAATCCTCTAAAATTTTCAAAACCAAGTGAATACTGGTGAAATTTAAACTTTTTAAAAACATAAATGTTTCAAAGTACAAATGGGGGTCTTGGTAAAATGCGGAACCTTAAGAGCTTCAAAGCACTTGCTCTTATCTTTAATGTAAGGAAAAAAAAGCTAGATAAGCTGGAAAATTAACAAATTTTCTTGATTCTTTCAGAGAACAGATATTACAAGCAAACAGCTGACTTAAAACCAATAGAAAGACAAAGGCCTACAGGGAGAAACAGGATTCAAGCAGCTGCTTTCCTGGGACAGATGCTGCCAAATACCATAAGAGCAGGTAAGACGATTAAGCTAGCAATGTTTAAAGAATGACTAAAGGCCAAGTGTGGACTTGCAGGAGAGTAGGAAGTTCCCAGAGGCTACAGACGCAGGAGGGTTCACACCCTCTCCTTGGTTTTTCCTTTAGGAACACCAACTGCGCACAGGGAAGATCAGGAAGAAGCCTAAGAAAATGTCCTCCAAGGTGCTGGCTGGGGAAGGGAACAGGAGCCACTGCCCAAATGCCACCCTGATACATCTTCTTCATCTCCCCTACTCAGCAAAGCCTTCCTGTACAGAGCGAAGGGGATCAAAACTACCCTGAGGGCACTGGAGGAAACTGAGTGCAGCTTGGAGAGGAGCAAGGGGAAAAACGAGCTCCACAACTGGGAACTAGGGCCAGCATGATTATTGGAGAAGGGGCAAGAATACCTCAGAGCAGGTCTCAAGTGAGTTCCTAAGACTAAAGGCTTCATGGAAACATGAGGTCACCCCTCTCCCTTCTCTTGCCACCATCAAGAGTAGTAGTAGACTACGATCTGGAGAGCTGTAGAATATAGACTCTTTCTGGTAGTTAGCCCAAAGGAAGACTCCAAACTAAGAGGAATGTCAACACCAAAGCATCACAGGAAGACTTCTGAAGGCACTAGACCATGGAGAGTGACCATAGCAACAACAAACTGCCAGAGCAACTCTGGCCTAGATGAAAACAAACTCCCACTTTAAAGACTTGGGAGAAGGAAAGGCATGTTTATGACCAAGCATAAACAACATTTACTTAGTATCTGTATAACATGTTCCCCTTCAACAGCAAATTACATGCACACCAAAAGGCTTCATGATCTACTGACAGAAAGAAAAAGCAGTCCTCGAACCAGCCTGACACATATGTTGGATTTATCAAACAGAGAATGTAAAATAACTATGATGAATATGTTAAAGACTATTGGAATATGTTAAAGACTATTGGAAAAGGTAGATATTCAGCAAGATCAGATAGAGAATTACAGCGGAGAGAGAGAAACAGAAAAAAAATCAAATGAAAATAATAGAAATCAAAAACGAGAAGAGATATGAAGAGTATGTTTGAGAGATTCTCCTGTATTCTTGACAAAGTCAAGGAAAGAACTGATGATGTTAAGAATAGGTCAATAAAACTTACCCAAACTAGGGCCAGCAGGTGGCATAGTGGTCAAGGTGCTGGACTCCCACATGGTCAATCACCGCTCGAGTCCTGGACCCAGTGACTTAAAACACACATCAGGTGCATGTGCATGCGTGCCCAAAATCCTGAGAGGAAACCAGAGGAAAAGGGACTGTGGCATGGCCATCCACCCTGGGGGGGGGGAGGGGAGTTCCCACTTTCTGTCTCTCTGTCTCTCTCTGCCTCCCTGGCAAGTGTACACATCCATGGGAAAAATCTCTGGGAAAAAAAAATTACCCAAATTAAAATATAAAGAGGAAAGA
>NW_006159596.1:1255686-1264282 GCF_000334495.1 Tupaia belangeri chinensis
GAAAGAGTGGAAAAAATAGAACAAAGTTTCCAAAAGCTATGAGACAATATCATACGGTCTAACATATGTATAATTTGAAATGCAAGGGGAAGGAAAATGGAAAGAAGAAACACTCAAGATATAATTACTGAGCTTTTTCCAAAGCAGTGACAGACACTGTTATGGTTTAAGTGTGTTTCCAGTATTCATATGCTGGATGCACAATCCCCAATGTGACAATGCTGGACCGCGGAGCCTTAATGGAAGGTGTTAGGTCACGAGGGTTCCGTAACCCAGAAATCTAACTCCCATGTACTTCAGCAAATGTGTCAAAAATTTATCCATACAAAACCTGTATAAGAATGTTTATAACAACTTCATTGATAGTCACTCCAGACTAGAAATAACCAAGATATCCTTCAACAGAAAATGGATAAATGAACCATGAGACTTTCATACAGTGAGCAATTACCCATTATAATTCATACAAGAACAGGTGGATCTTACATATATCCATGTAAGCGGAAGAACCAGTCACAGAATGCTACATACTGTGTAATTACTTTTTTTTTAATAGATTTTTTGCTATAGGGCACATGTACTTGCCAGAGAGACAGAAAACAAGAAATCACCCTCCAGGGGGGATGGTCATGCTGTAGTCCCTTCTCTTTCATTCTCCTCCTGGGATTTTGGGCACACATGGACACACACCCGGCATGAGTTTTAAGTCATCGTGTCCGGGACTCGAACTACAAGGGAGTCCAGCGATACACCCACTACGCCATCTGCTGGTTCTCTATATAATTACTTCTTATCATAGTATGTAAAAGGCACATCTGCAAGAACAGTCAGTAGTTGCCAAGGGTTGGGGCACAGAGGAGAGGTTTTCTATATAGGGGCTAGGCAGGGTAATTTTTAGGGTAATGACCCATTTTATACAGTAGTGGGGTGGTGGATACATGACTCTATGCATCTGTCAGACCCCATAGAACTGTAAGCTACAAAGAACGAACCTTGCCGTATGTACCTCAAAAAGAAATCAACCCAGATGGCAGGAGCATCCCAATAGGGAAAGCAGGAAAAAATCATTTGCTGCGCAGTAACGTTTAAAGAGTGTCAAAGTGTGCCAAAACCAAACAGCAGGAAATGTAGTGTCATGATTACAGAAAAGCTGGGTATAATTCCTTCACTTTGGTCCACCGCAGTGCACTCAGAGTTAATGCGGTCTCCTGAAAAGCAAGGCCTGTGTTTGTCTCCCTCTGTCGGCCGGCAGGCTACAGGACAATGTTCCTCCAAACTTAAGGAATATTCAGGCCCACATTTTTAAAGAGGAGAACATTTCTCATGGACTTGTAAGGCCTTTTATTATCTTGTTTTCAGAATACATTAAAAATGATAAACACAGCATTATCTTTGGTTTCATTATTGCACACTGCATGCATGTTTTGAAAGTCCATACTGTAAAAAGAGAGGCCAAATGTATGGGATGCAGAGGGGGGCTATTATCTGTTAATGATAATGTGTTTATTATCTTCAACTGAGCTGGTGTGAAGTGTCTTCATGTTGGGTAAATTCGACTTACAAGCAAGGTGAAGTATAGTGATTAAATATAAAACTTTGTAAAATTTTTAAAAAAGAAAATCCATATTGTAATCTACAGAGGTGCAACAACTAAATGCAAGCACTTCTAAAAGTAAAATAGAAAAAAAGGAATATATTGAAGCCTACAAATATATAAATTCTATAGCAAAAGTATTAATCAGATACAAAAAAAACCTGCAATCCTAATAAAATTCAACAAATAATATTACATTGGTAAAACGAATCACTTGCTCCTGACATGGCTCGGCTCCTGAAGCCTGCAGTCCGGCCTTTTGTGATGGGCAGGTGTGACCACGCTGGGACTCCATATTCCTCCCATCGGTCTCTCTTCTCCCCACGATATGAGCCTCGTTTTGATAGCACAGCCCAATGCTACATAGGATGGCTTGAGGTTGGGAAATACTTCCTACCTTCGCACCATCATAACTACTACGGACCCTGTCGAAGTGTTTCTATTCCCATCAGCACCTAACCTGTGAAATTAAGGCCCAGCTACAGTGATGCAAGAGGTACGGAGCCACAGCGCAACACTGGAACCACAGAGGAAGCCCGAGTTCTGATCCTGGGTTGACTTGAACGTGCCAGACATGCCTATGAACACTCAAGAGTCCTGGCTGGCTGTGAAGTTTAGGGTAGGATCGCGGCATGGCAAGACCCCATCAAGGGTACCTGTCTCTCTCCCAGGGAAAGAAATTTGACGTTAAATTCAAGCGGTCCCTTGTTCTCTGAGACTCAGTGTGGAGACTTCACAAGGATGCAGATGAACTTGTTTCTGTTGGAGAAGAGGAGGCCCTGTTTGCAATTACAAGGGGATGCTTTGCAGTCTTCCTCTGGAGTCTGTGCCTGCTTTGCAAGATTCTGACAGGAGGAAGATGCAAACGCCCCCCTCAGGTGGGATTTCAAAATCTTGCACCACTGCACTGATCTGTTTGGAACCATTTGGAACTCCCTAAGGTTATAGTAATGCTTTCTACTGTGCTTTCAAGACAGAAAAAACAAAATCACTTAATAGGTGGAAGTTCAACTAATAATTCAATAAAATCTATTTTCAAAAACATGCTTGTCATCCAGTTCTGAGGATTATCTATGATTTGGAGAAAGCCATGCCGTAATAATGAACAGCCTCGCGCCAACTCTGGAGTCAGACAACTTCCAGTTCCAATATCTTGGAGTTTCAGTGCATTCAAGTGTTACCTCTGGAGGAAGTCAATGGCCATGTCATATGAAAATAAAACCTGTTCTGCATTTTTACAGTGGTGCAACCAGCTTTGGCTTGCGTCTGTGAAATACAGGGGGTACTGGTCTAGGGCTGTATCAGAGAAAGACGCTGACAGGCAGGGTTTCTGTCTTGCTGAGTGTTGCTGCTGGCTGGGCAGCTCAGCAGACAAGGCACTCAAGGAACTCTCTGCTCCCATAATGTCTTGCAGGTGCCTCAAGAGTCATGCTTGACAGTGGATCCATGAGAGCCACAGCCTGGCGACCGGGCTCACTGCTCTAAAGTCCTTGGGCACGGCCCCAGCTTCTCCGTGCTTCCACACCTCATCAGTAATGTCAGGAAAAGGGTGACAAGATTCAAATGAGAAGATGCAGCAGAGAAAGCGTAACTCATAGGACATGCTCCAAAATGTTAGCTCTTGTCATTGTCACACCTAATCCGCCGGATTGTGATCCCTTCTTTCCTACTTTTATTTGAAAATCAACTGGCCTATGAGTTCTTGGAGAGTAGGGACCATAACTTATTCTACCCCGTGTCCTCAGTCCTGAGCACATAACACTTCACTGATATGCTTGGAACTGAAGAGAAAACAGAATCAGAAAATTGTTCAAAAGACAGCAAAATGATGAATGCGGACAAAGAGACAAAAATGAGTAGTTTTTCACTTTGGAGTGGAAGACAGTAGTACCTGTGGGCCACCTCAGAGTTGGCCTCTGTATTCAAAATATGCATTGAATAAGTTATTTCTTAGTGTCTGTAGGTAGACTACTGGTTATTATCTTGCTGCAAAATAGACCCTAGTACTAATAAGGAAACTCATTTTAAAAAAATCTTACCTTGAGGTACTGGAAATGTGTTTGATCAGGATGTTGGTTCTAGACTAGGTATCCTTCACCTCATAATTAGCATATTTTACTATAGGTGTATTATACCTCAGTGCGAAATTTTCAAAAGCCTGTCACCCATCAGTAATGATTCCAGACTTGGTTATGGTGGTGCATGCTGCTAAAACTTCATGCTCCACAGGCTGAGGCTACATGGAAGGCCTGAGTTCAATTCCCAGTCCAAACAAAAGAATCCCAGCAAGTGGAGGAGGCTAAGGTAGAAGGGTTATGAGTTCCAGACTGGTCTGGGAAACATAGCCGGACGATATATTGGAGAGGGATGGGAGATTATTTATTTACAAAATCATCCCTGCTATCCTGACACGCTCTTTCTTTGCATCTCTCAGGATGATTACTCCCAAAGGTGTCCTGCATCTACTTAGCATATGATTAGAAAAAACTTCCTGCTACTCACTTTCAACAGGCAAAGTCCTTAAGGCTTCCAAGTGCTGAAGCTTTTTGTTAAACAACACCCGGAATTAATGTTCATGAAATCTGTCCACCAGAGGGAGCCAACAAAGCCAGAATAATAGGAATATATATCCTAGCAAGCCATGACTCAAGCTTTCAGACAAGGACTGGAAAATTGAGACACAAGAAAGTAGCAATTGCTCGGCTCCAAGGAAGGTATGTGAAATTTAATTAAAGTCAGATTTAATTCATGGCTCTACTTTTCTCAAAAGTAGACATGTTTTCCTAATAAGAAGCAAATGGCTTTGCGGGTACTAATGCTAATAAAAGTGCCTAACAAGGATATGGACATGAAAGGAAGGATAATTCTCCTTTAAAGAAACATTTTACAGGTTACAAAGAATTTCCGTTGAAGGGGTGAGTACTAGCCATTTTTCTCCTTTAATGCAAAAACCATAATTTATAAATTCAATTCACACCTATTGGAGGCAAAAAAGAGCTTTTGTCATATCAATGCCATGAACATACATGCAAATTAGAAGGCATGCCTGTGAGGTCTGGGGGACGGTTTGGTAAGCAGACCCTGGGATGGATTCCTGACCCTTCTTTCCCACACCTGGCAGCTCCATGCAAGGATAACGTCTACATTGGCAGCCCCAAAGTCCAGTCAGTGGTGACTCCAAAGGGATGGCTGGGGAGCCTGTCATCCTCCCTCTCTCCAACTCTTTGATAAGAATGGTAATAACTGCAGCTCCAAGGCTAACTGCTCCCCGGCTCTCCTCTAGTCAGAATGCTGAGCTTAAGCTCTTCCTTCAGAGAAATTTCAGAGCTACCCCTGAACTACGGGAATGAGCGTTTTCCAACCATGCTTCCCTGCTTTCCAGCTCCCTTATGGAAAAGAGGTTGCTCTTGAGTCAACCCATGGCTTAGTGGTTAAGGAATCCCACATGGTCAACAGCATTTTGAATCCTTGCCCCAGCAGCTTGAAAACCATGCCAGGTGCATGTGTGCGTGCACAGCCAAAATCCCAACAGAAGGAAATGGAGGAGAAGAGATGCAGCGTGACCATGCCTATTGGGGGGTGCATTCTTTCCCCTACCTCTCTTGCTCTCTGTCTCTCTGGCAAGCTCTCGCACCCTCTGGCAAATTGAGAAGAAAGCAATGGAAGAAGGAAGAAGGAAGAAAAGAAGAAAGAAGAAGAAAGGTGTTGCTCATAATTCCCAAGTTGTTTTATTATTATTATTCATTTACATTTCCTGATCACTCCCCAGTTTTTTATTTTTGTGACCTAATTCTCTCTATCAGATTTTCTCACTGGTTAAAAATGTTCAGGAGGGGGAACCAGAAGGTGGAGCAGTCGTTAAGGTGCTGGACATTCCCACATGGCCAACCACTGTTTGAGTCCCAGACCTGGTGGCTTGCTTTCTTGCTTTCTCTCTCTCTCTCTCTCCCTCTCTCTCTCTCTCTCTCTCTGTGTGTGTGTGTGTGTGTGGGGGGTGTGTATGTGTCTCTCTAGTCAAAATAAATGAATGAATAAATAAAATTTTTATAAAATGTTCAGGAGGAAACTGAAACCAGGATTCATTTAAATATCTGATAAGCGATCATTTCTGTCCTCACCTATCTGGTCTGACAGTTCTGAACACTGGTTACTCTGTTCTTCGGAAGCAGTTTCTTCATTTGGTTTCCGGAACATAGGTCTTCTTCTGTCTACCTTCCAATGCTGGCTGCTGCTTCTTAGCTTCCTGCCTCGATTCCTCACCTTCCTGATTTCTAAGTGTGGACAGTCACAGGTCGGCCCTCTCCTATTCTGCCTGCACCCTTGCCTGGGCAATCCTATCTGGCCATGGCTTTGCACACCACCTGTCAGAGACCACTCCAGAGTTTATATCTCCCCTGACTCTCCCTCAGCTGCCTGCTTAACATCTCCATGTGGATGTCCAAAGACATCTTAAACTTGCTTTGTTTTGTTTAGTTTTGTTTTTAAAGAGAGATTTTTGCTATAGGCACATGCGTTCCCCGGAGAGATGGAGAGACACAAAGTGAGAAATCAGTCCCCAGAGGGGACAGCCATGTACAATCCCTTCTCCTCCATTCTCCTCTCAGGATCTTGGGCACGCACACTCATACTCCCTGCATGAGTTTTAAGTCACCAGGTCTGGGACTGGAACTGCTGTTGACTCTGTGAGAGTCCAGCGACATAACCATTATGCCATCTACTGGTTCCAAGACATCTTAAACTTGACCTGCCCCAAATCAATCTTAATTTCTACCTCCCCCTGTCCCCATGTTTTCCTCCCATAGTCTTCAGCAAAGCCCAAGACACCACCCTTTGTAAGTTGCTCATGCCCAAAACCTGGAGGCCATCTTTAACTCCTCTCTTTCTCTCGCTCTCCACAGTCAACAACCACCTTTGGGTCCAGATTTGAAGTATGTCCAGAATGAGACTGCTTCGTCACACCCCAGCAGCAATCACTCAGGTCTAACCTACAGCATCTGCTGCCTGGATTACCCTGGTGGTCTTTGGACTCCCTCCCTGACTCTGCCCTCCCCAGCCCTCAGTCACAGTCGGTCTTTGAAAGTGATCCTGTCATGACATAGGTCAGATCACCTCTCCCTTCTGCAAAACACGTCCCATCTCACAGAGTGACACCCAAGGAGCTTAAAAGGCACCCCTGGGTTCTACTTGGTCAGTTCCCTGCTGTATTTCTGGATATCGTTCAAGCCTCTCGGTCCTTGCACCCTTTTGGGGTCTGCTATACCTGCTCCCACCTCAGAGTCTGTGTTCTTACTGGGCACTCTAGCAGTGCTCTTACTTCAGATGTCCTCAGGCTCGCTCCTTCAGCTCCCTCAGTCTCTGCTCCAGTGTCAGCGTATCAGCCAGGCCTTTCCTGACACAGCACATTCAGTGACACCCACATTCTCTCACTCTCTGCCTTACTCTGCATTCTGTCTCTTCATTGCACTTCTCTCTGTTGTATGTGTGTGTTTAGGCATTCATACAGAAAGTATATATATTTGTGTGTGGATATGTATGACACATATTTGTGTATGTATGCATCTATTTGTTGATTGTTGTCTGTCTTCCCCACTGAGAATGTAATCTCCATGATAGAAAGTATTTTGTTTTATTCATGTTATAGCCTCAGTGCTAGAATGATGCCTAGCACATAACATATAAATATTTGGGGACCAGCAGTTAGCATAATGGCTATGTCGCTCAACTTCCATGTAGCCAACTACAGTTCGAGTCCCGGACCCTGTGGCTTAAACTCATGCTGGGCGCAAGTGTGCGTGCGTGCCCAAGATCCTGAGAGGAGAATATATATATATATATATACACACACACATAAACATTTGTTGGTTGAATCAGTCTAGGTTGCCCAAGCAGAATTGGGTGTCTTAGAAAGCATTTGAAAAAATACTATTTACTCTTGAAGTATGGTGGCTGCCACATGAATATTTGATGAATGGTGGAGTGCAATCTGCCGTCTTTGTGCTTAAGTAGACTGCTTAAAGGCAACTGGGCAAAACAGGAGCTATAAATCAACACTATTTAACCCCTCATTGTGTTGAATCACAAAACATATTTACTACATTTTATACTTTTATTAATTGCTACCAAATTCTATTATTATTTTTTTAATTGACAGAGGGCATGTATGCCAGAGAGACAGAAAGAAAGAGAGAGAGGGCAAGAGGGAGAAAGCACTTCCTAGTGGTATACTACAATCCCTTCTCCATATCTCCATCCTGCGAGGACCCTGGGCATGCAACTAACATGTTCCTCAAATCACCAGGACCAGGATTCAAACCGTGGTCAACTCATGTGGGATCCGGCTCCTTTCATCAGTAGGCTAGGGGGGGTCTTCCCTCAAATTCTACTATAAAACAGGAAATGTACACATGTTATACACACATCTAAATGAGCATATTGCATTGTCATGGTTCATTATTGCCCATTCTAAAAAATTCAGACTAATGTCTCATAAGGGAATATCTCTTGGTGAAGTCAGGGACTGTGTATCTATTCACACCCAGTTGCCAAAGCTAATTGTTAATGTGAAGATTCTTGCCTTGGGACCAGCATTTGGCATAATGGCTATGTCACTAGACTCCCATGTAATCAATCATAGTTTGAGTCCCGGACCTGGTGGCTTAAATTCACGCTGGGTGCATGTGCGTGCATGTCCAAGATTCCGAGATAAGAATGTAGGAGAAGGGATTGCAGCATGGCCATCCCCCACTGGGGGGGGATTTCTTGCTTTCTGTCTGTCTCTCTTTCTGGTGAGCACACACGCCCTATAGCAAAAATCTCTCAAAAAAAAAAAAAAAAGATTCCTGCCTTGATGCCTGTTAGCATATTAAAGTATATTCCTTGAAGCTGAACCCATGATTTAAATTACATATAATTTAAATACACTCATGAAAGCCAAAAGATAAATTCATTTAGGAAAAATAATGTGGGAAAAAGTTTTAAGAGCCACACTAATAGTCAAATTGC
>NW_006159596.1:1264292-1268051 GCF_000334495.1 Tupaia belangeri chinensis
ATTTTAGTAGAATAAAAATTTTCTTTACGTTAAGTAGTAAGAGCACTTGACACGGATCTACACTCTTAGCGTTTATTTGAGTGTACGGTGCAGCATTGTTAACTGCAGGCGCAGTTCTGTACCAGACTTCCGGAACCCACTCATCCTGCCGTACAGAAACTTTATGCCCATTGGACAGCACTTCTTCATGCCCATCCGCCAGTCCGATCATAACTCTCCTCAGTGATTCTAGGAGTTTGGCTATGTTAGATCTCACATAAATGGAGACATGCAGTGCTTAGTTTATATATAAAATGGAATACTACTCGACGTTTAAAAAGAAGGCAATCTTGCAATATGAGACAGCACAGATGAACCTTGCAGACATTATACTGAGTATACTAATCTGGCTCATAGGAGCATGAAGAAGAATACAAATCTAAAATGTCCTAATATTTACTTTGTACATTTACAGCTTGATCTTCAAAATGAACGTGAGGAGGTAAAAATACGATGTGCACATTAAGCGGATTGTGCGTGTTGGTGCCTGTGTACTTGCGGAAGCCATGCACCATGGTGGTGAGAGTGTGGGATTGGACTTGGACTGCTTGGGTACGGATCCCAGCTCTGCCACTTCCTGGCTGTGGGTCTTGAGCAAACCGTACATCCTCATGTTCTGTTTCCTTATAGGACTGTTACAAGGAATAATGAGATGGTATAGGCAAAACACTGAGGATCGTGCTGACTGAAGTGAAGATTGATCACTCAAGAAATAACAACTATTGTTACTAGTGACACATAATGGAAATAAAGTTTCACCATCACTTTCTCCCTTGGTAGCTAATGGGCTGAAATTAATCAGATTTCCACTAATTCATCAAAAACATCCAAAGAGTTTTATGCAAAATTACTCAAGAAAGAACCTTCTAGACCCAAGAGGGATGCTTAGTTCTTTGTTTAAAGACGCCAGTGTCTCTCCAGGAACCCAGAGATTACATACACTTTGGATGCTGTAATCGGTACTCCGAGCTCTTAGGGATATTTCCTGGGTTATTGCTCAGAAATCCCAGAGCAAAACTGGCCTCTTGTGTATTTCATATTGATATAAAATGGATATTTTGAGATCATGGCCAAGGAAGTGTGAGAATGCTGATTAACTACTTTTCCTCATATTATGCTTTCTTCAGCTCTGCTCCTTCCAACAGCCATTAACATGTGCATACACGCACACATGCAGATGTGCACGCACATACATGCGTATTGCTCTCTCACATTCCCCACTTAGAACATGAGAGAAGGCGATTTAGTGTGCAATCATATTGACCTTAGTGTTCATGCCTTTGAGTCCTGTTAGAGGGAAGATTGCATTATATAATAATAAAGAGCATAGGGGCCAGCAGGTGGCTTGGTGGTTAAGGGTGCTGGACACCCACATTGTTAACTGCGGTTTGAATCCCAGACCTGGTGGCTTGCTTTCTCACTTTCCCTCTCCCTCTCTCTGTCACTGGTCATGTTAAAATAAATAAAGCAAGTTAAATAAAATAATTCTTTAAGTAAAGTAATAAAGAGCATAGTCTTACCTTACTCTCCTTCGATGAGGTGTCTTCTATCCCTATTCATATTATGATACATGGTAGACTAGTCTTACATTGAGTCTGAACCTGTGAGGCATACTAGGATTTGGGGTACTTATAAACAACTCATTCATTCACGCTGTAACATAAACTCAACCATGAGAGAGCCTTCAATGTGGTGACATTTAGTGATTCCAATGTGGTGTGACTACTACCTCTCTCTAGTTTCAAAACTTAAAAAAAAGGGAGTGGGTGTTTAAAATTTATTTATTTATTTATTTATTTATTTATTTATTTATTTTAGATTTTTGCTATTGTGTGCATGTGCTCATCAGAAAGAGAGAAAGACAGACAGCAAGAAATCATCCCCCAAGGATGTGGCCAAACCAAAATTCCTTCACCATTCTCTTCTTGGGGTTTGGGCACACACACACACATGCACTCAGCATGAGTTTCAAGCCACCACAAGTGGGACTCGAACCACAATGAACTATGTGGGAGTCTGGTGCCTTCACCACTATGCTACCCGATGACCCCTAATCTAATATTTTTAATAATTTGGCAGAGGGCATGTGTGCTTGCTGGAGAGAGACAGAAGGCGAGGGAAAGTGAGAAAGCACCCCCCAGATGAGAGGTTCATGCTGCAATCCCTTCTCTTCCATTTCTCCTTTCAGGGTTTTGGGCATGCATGTCCATGGGCCCAGTATGGTTTTCTGTTTGTTTGTTTCACAAGCCACTGGGCCCAGGACTCAAACCACACAGTTTATCATGTGGGATCCAGCCACCTTAACTAGCATGTCCCAGCTGGCTCCTAAACTTTTTTTTAACAGCTGCTTTTTTTGAGATGTAATTCACATATATAATTTATCAATTTAAAGTGTACAATCCAATGGCTTTTAGTATGTTCACAGAGTTATGCAACCATCACCACTATCAATTTAGAACGTTTTTGTCATCCCCAAAAGCAACTCCATAGCCCTTAGCAGTCACTCTTTTTTTTTTTTTTGGAGAAGTTTTAATGCTATAGGGCACATGCACTCACCAGATAGAGAGAGACAGAGAGACAGAAAGTGAGAAATCACCCCCCCAGAGGGGATGGCCATACCGCAATCCCTCCTCCTCCATTCTCCTCTCGGGATCTTGGGCACACACGCACACGCACCCGGCGTGAGTTTTTTTAAGCCACCGGGTCCAGGACGCGAACCACGGTCGACTACGTGGGAGTCCAGCGACATAGCCAATACGCTAACTGCTGGTCCCGCAGTAGTTGTCATTCTGACCTATCCATACTCACCCATCCCAGACCCGAGGCAACCCTCTACTTACCTTCTGTCTCTACGTATTTGCCTATTCTGGACATTTAAGAAGATTCCTCTTATTTAGCTATAATTATATATTCTTTGACCCATAGCTCCCCCATCCTCCTAATCACCAAAGCTTCTGGGAACCACCATTCAAAAACTTGTTCATCGGTCCAGGGAAACGCACCCACCTATGAGGCAGTCTGTCCCCTCCTCCCTGTCTCCATTACCTGATGGATATCCACCTGAGTGCCTTCTGTCTATGAACTTGCCTATTTGGGAGGCATGAAGAAACTTCAAAAAGTTTGTGGAAAAATAGAATGAAAGTCTAAGTTTATTTTGGTGAAATATTTTTTTTTAAAAACTATGCATAGATTTTTTTTTTCCTAATACACATTCTATATGAGCTTTTTGAAGACCTGTCACATACAGAAGGGACCGTACAATATGTTACCTCTGGTATCTGGTTTCTTATATTTAACAGGATGTTTTGGGGATTCATCTAAGTTCTAACATGTATCACTTTGTTCCTGTTTACCATTAAGCAACATCTCACTGAATGTATAGATCACAATTCCCTTATTACTTTATCCACCAATGGGCATTTAGGTTGTTTCCACATTTTGGCTACTGTAAGTATGTTGCTGTGAACATTTGTGCCCACATTTCCGGGTGCACTTATTTTCTTTTTTCTTGGGTAGATACTGAGTGGAGTTGCTGGGTCATATGATAACAACTATGCTTAACTTTTCGAGAAACTGCCAAACTCTTCCAAACTGGCTGCATCATTTTGTATTTTTACAGCAATGTCCAAAATTCCATTTCTTCATGCCCTCACCAACATTTCATTTCAATTTTACTTTGTTTTGTTTTTGTTTCAAGTTAGAGGCATCCTAGTGAATGCC
>NW_006159596.1:1268083-1290482 GCF_000334495.1 Tupaia belangeri chinensis
TGCCGAGTGGCACCTCGTTGTAGTTTTGATTTGCATTTTCTTTATGATCGTGATGTTGAACATATTTTCACACGCTTATTGGCCATGTATATATCTTTGCTGAGAAGTGTCTATTTAATTTTCTTACCAACTTCAAAAATTAGGATATTTATTCTTTGTTGGATTTTGAGAGTTCTTTATATATGCTGGATAATAAACCCTTCTAAGGGAAGAGATGTGAATTGTTTTTTTCCTCTTCTGTGTGTTGCCTTTCCATAGTCTGGTTAATGTCCTTTGAAACACAAAAGCTTTTAATTTGGGGGAAATCCAGCTTATCTACTTTTTTATTTTGTTCCTTATGCTTTTAATGTCAATCTAAGAATCCATTGTCAAACCCAAATCTACCCTAAAATTCATAAGGAACTACAAGGAATTACAAATACCCAAATTAAAAATTGATCACAAAACTAATGGATCAAAGTAGTGTGGACTGGCATAATGATAATCATATAGATAAACTGAACAGAACTGAGATCCCAGAAATAAACCCAAATATTTGTGCCCAATTAATTTCCAACAAGGATGCCAGGACCATTCCATAGGGGGAAAACACACTCTTCGACAAACGATATTGGGACAACTGGACATCTAACTGTAAAATAACAAATCTGCACCTCTGCCTCTCATTCCAAACACAAAAATCGAATCAAAATGAAGCAATGGCCTAACTATAACAGCAAAAGCTAAAAATGATTAGAAGGAAATATGGGACCAGCAGTTAGCATAATGGCTATGTCACTGGACTCCCATGTAGTCAACTGCGGTTTGAGTCCTGGACCCGGTGGCCTAAACTCATGCCGGGCGCGTGTGCATGCATGCCCGAGATCCCGAGAGGAGAATGGAGGAGAAGGGATTGTGGCGTGGCCATCCCCCCTGGAGGGTGATTTCTCGCTTTCTATCTCTCTGTCTCTCTGGTGAGCGCACGCGTCCTATAGCAAAAACCTCTCCAAAAAAAAAAAAAAGAGAGTGAGAGAGAAGGAAATAGAATGCACTACCTACTCACACGGATAATTTAAATCCACAGATAACTTTCTACCCCATTTGAAAGGGAGCCTATTCTCCATTATAACATGTGCCCAGCAAATATGTGGAAAGTAGCAAAGCCAAATGACTTGAGTTTACTCTCGTTTCATTCCCTTGTCCATTAAAATAAGTGATTCATAAGGAATGTCTTTGGGGCCAGAAGGTAGCATGGTAGTTGAGGCACTCGACTCCCGCATGGCCAACCACAGTTTGAATCTTAGACATGGCGGCTTGCTTTCTCACCTTCCCCCTCTCTGGTGAATTAAAAATAATAATAATAATAAATACAATTAAATAAATAATTAAAAAGAAAGAAAGAAAAGAAATGTCTTTAAAGGACGTCAGAGAAAGGGCTGAGAATCTAGTGCCTAGGGTAATCCTAAGAAAAAGTACAACTGACAACAAATAAAACCCAAATACACCATTTAAACCAATTGCACCCTTTATTTTATACATTCTTCTGCCAGGTGGTACACTCTTCTCTTCCAATATCTCCTCCACCAATAATTTTATTAGGAATAGATAATATAATGGCTAAGAACATAGACCCTGCACCAAAGGGCATAGAGTTCAATTTTAGTCCCACCTTTCACTTAGCTGGATGACATTTTATGATTTAATCTTTCTCCACACCTCAGGACCCTCATCTCTAAAGCGGGAGTAACATTAGTGTCTCCCTGGTAGGGGTGCGACCTAGCACATAGGCATTTTTAAAATGTATGGCGGTGTTTCTAGGATTGACAGACATTGGCTCAACCAAGAGAGGTATGCTTATGCTTCTTGAAGCACTGGTCTGTGATTACACACAGAGTTACTAGAAAAAGCCGCTCATATGGTAGCCATGAGCCTGGCCTTGAAGACCTGAAGCTACAGGGAGTGTAATTAACCAACAGCGCCAGCTACTGCAGTCTGAAATTCATAACTAAATTTGCGCCGAGGCCTCGCTTCCCACCACTGACTGCTAGCCAATGACTGCACTGCGGGAATGCTAATGAAAGCTATTCCCGGGAGACGTGGGACTTCTCTATGGTCCACTTTTGCTCGAGTCCTCTTAGACAGCCTTGTCAAAACGTCCAAATTCTGAAGTACAAGCTAGACCTTCTGTTCCACTTCGTCTTCGCTCCGAATCAAACTTGCATCATGGTCTAAGGGTTCTCCCACCTTTCCTGCCTCCCTCCCTGTTTTCTCTCCCCTTTACATCCCATCTTGGTGCCTGATTCTCAGAGGACTTGAAGTAATACAGCTTATCCTACCTTGTGCCTTACCTCCCACCACTTACTTACGTGGATCTGACACTCTTGGTTCCCAAATGTCCCCAGTGGCTTCCTATCTCTGAGCTTTCAGCCATGCCCCATGACTGAGAAACACTACCCGGCCATTTTTGCCTGTTGAACCCTACTTGTCATTGACCATGCATTGCAAATGCCACCTTTTTAAAGCTTTTCAAGATCCTGTCAGCCAGATACACTCTGTCCCCTCTCTAAACCTCCAGGAATCTCGGTTTTGAACACCTTTATCAGCTTATTAATTGCAATAGACAAATCTCTTACTTCAAACCCATGAAGGTACCCAGCTGAAACAGAGAAGGCAGTCAATATTTGTGGGATGTAATTGAAAAAGTAACGGGAATTCTATTCTAGTGAATTTAATTTAACATTACGGATTTCCAACAGCTCACAGTCATTTCGCTTCGTCAGCAAGTGAACAAGAGTGAATAGAGAAATCCTACATATCGGAGGTTATCAAAGCACTGAGTGCAGAGTGTAGCGTATAATAACTCCTTTTTTTTTTTTTGAGGGAGATTTTTGCTATAGGGCATGTGCACTCACCCGAGAGACAGGGAGCAACAGAGAGACAGAAAGCAAGAAATGGGGCATGGCCACACCACAATCCCTTCTCCTCCATTCTCCTCCCAGCATTCTGAGCATGCACACACATTCGCCTGACATGAGTTTTAAGTTGCTGGGTCCGGGACTCGAACTGTGGTGGACTACATGGTAGTCCAGTGACATAACCATTATACCATCTACTGGTCCCAATCACTCAATTTTAGTATCTGCTTTAAATGTTCCATCAAATTTTGGATGATATTTTTTTTCCCAAAAGAAAGATGATTTGAAATTTTAAATCAGTTGTGTGTTTGTGTATTTATATTAAGGGCTAGGAAAAATAGTTGTAGAAGAATATTTCCTTCTGCACAAAGGACCTCTAGCCAAAAAACTGCAGAGCCAGCACCTTGGGCTTAACTCCAGAAACACAGACGGGAGATCCTGACATTTTAATAAACAGAGTGAGGTGCATATGAAATATGAAAGGGTACTGATGAGCTGAATGCATAGGGAACCTTATTTCTTCATATATTACCTGGTCTTCTGAGGGAGTTACTGCGTCTGACATTGATCAAGTTCATGGTATATACCATTTACTCTTTACAACAGACTCTGCCTCGTCTTACAGATAGGAAATTGAGGCTCTGAGAGTTTAGGTGACTCGCCCCCCAGGTCATGCTGTCATTGATCAAACCCTTGAGAATGTATCACAGGTATCCACAAGACAAGTTAACCATATAGTCAGTTTCTTCTCCCAGCTTCATCCAACTTCATTCCTATCTCTGAGCTTTCAGCCATGCCCCATGACTGAGAAACACTACCCGGCCATTTTTGCCTGTTGAACCCTACTTGTCATTGACCATGCATTGCAAATGCCACCTTTTTAAAGCTTTTCAAGATCCTGTCAGCCAGATACACTCTGTCCCCTCTCTAAACCTCCAGGAATCTCGTTTTCAAACTCTTTTATCAGCTTATTAATTGCAATAGACAAATCTCTTACTTCAAACCCACGAAGGTACCCAGCTGATACAGAAAAGGCAATACTCTTGGGGGCAGTTTTCTCAGACAACACAGCCCAAGGAAACTGTCGTTGGATTGAAGGCAAGGTTTGGCTTCTAGCCAGGGACAGTAGTGCTGCCAACTCAATAGCCTCCGGCCAATGGTTGTCGCTCTTTAACTTGGTTTTCTATCTAACCACTTCCGGTTGAGAATGCAACACTCAGGTAAGAACTTCTCAGGCGGAAAGCAGGAAGCATGTGTCTGGTGCAAGGATCAGGTAGCACCTGCTCATACGCTCGCTCATTAATGATTTAACAAGGCGATCACTCTTCTTCTCTGCCCTCATTTTCCTCACTAGCAGGTCTACACACTGAACAAGATGGACGGGTCCAGCAAAGAGGAAGAGGAAGACAGCACATTCACCAACATTTCCCTGACAGATGACCCAGGTAAGGACGAAATGGATGAATTCTCAAACATACCATTGAGCTACTGCTCATTGGTTGTGAAAAACTATTCACTTGTATTATTTTTTTGTTACACTGGAAAAACATTGTAGGAAAGTTGGAAAAAATATAGCTACAAAAGCTTTTCATTAAGAGCTGGGTTTTTTTCTTTATCCTTTTAAATCAGTTGATCATTTTTTAAAGTTCCTGGGGTTATACTACTGTGCTTTTAAAAATGAATCAACAAATAAAAATTTAGATGTTAATTTCCTAAAGGTTCAGGAAACAGGACCTCCAAGTTGTTAGTAAAACAGTCTATGCTATCATTAACACATTTCACTCGATTATAGTCCATGTCTTCTGTGTTCTGTAAAATAACTTCATTTTGAAAAGTGAGCTAGCTTCGTGGTGAGCTTTAAGGATAGTTTCAGAAAGTGTATGATTTTAAAGAAAGGACAAAGTTTGCTGAATTCAACATGGGGGATGGGAGAAAAAAAGAGGGGGACTGACTCCAAAATGCTGACGGAAGGGATTACTCGAGCTCATTCAACATCACAGAGAAAACAGACAGTGCTGAGTTGCACAATGTGACCTGGAAACACTTCAAGTCTATAAGCACCCAAGACTTGGAGGGTGTGTGTGTGTGTGTGTGTGTGTGTGTGTGTGCGCACGCGCGTGTTTTCTATCCAAGTTTCTTTAGCACAGTCACAGCACAGAGCCAGCAAGACTGCAGTAAACAACGAGGTTACTGGTTTGGATGAACAGCATGAATATTTAACATCAACTGCTCTTTCACACAGCCGCCCGTCTCCACTTTCTTCCCTCAATGCTTAGATCCACAAAGCGGCTTTCTAAAGTGCACTCAGACAATTAGCACGAACCACCAGGCCGAGCTAAGCTTCCCTCCTGGCACCGCACAAACAGGCTGGAGGCTTCGGACATCAACCAGGGCTGTTTCCGGCCTTTAGAAGGGAGGACGGGGACAGAGTACTTGGCTGTGGACGAAGGGTGAACCTGCTGTCCTTAATGTGCTCCCACGGGGGTGTTTTTAAAAATGCCAAAGCGTCAGAAGGCAGTGAAGGAAACAAA
Source organism: Tupaia belangeri chinensis (assembly GCF_000334495.1). Classification (NCBI taxonomy): domain Eukaryota; kingdom Metazoa; phylum Chordata; class Mammalia; order Scandentia; family Tupaiidae; genus Tupaia; species Tupaia belangeri. Next base: position 1,273,509 of record NW_006159596.1, read on the forward strand.
GACCCAAGGAGACGCCAGGTTCTCGGCTTCTAGAAGGCTCAGTGAGGATGAGTTCTGGGCCATGCGGGAGCACTGGCTCAGGTGGGCAGGTGCTGCTGGTCCTGGAGTGCTCGCTGGATTGGAAGTGACTCAGCCCAGCAGGTTTTCTGCTTTGTGACGTGGGCTGTGCCTGAAAGCAGCGGCGTCAGTGGTGCTGTCTTGAAATCACTCTTTCTCACCGTATCTCACCCCATCGGTCCTCTCCTCCACGTCTTTTACCACCCTCACATTTCCAGTGGCAGAAAAAGCGGGAGGGCGGGGAGTGAAGATTCAGGCGGCAGCTTATCCCTGGCAATGGTTTTGAGAGGGGCTCCCTTGGCGTTCCTCATCCATTGAGGCTGACAGCCTGGATGCCCACACCCAGTAAGCCGGGAAAGGCTCCGCGGCATCCCGGGCTTGGCAGTGAGAGCAGGGGCAGCCCAGAGAGAGGCCCCGTCTTCTTGCTCCAGATCACAACCTCCTCCTGCTCCCGTGTTAGAAAGTCACAGAATCTTAGGGCAGGAAGGGGCTTTGGGGATCGTCCACATGGTAACGGGCTCAGGGCCTGGTCCTGCTGCAGAATTTCAAAATCGTGAATGGACTTGTTCATGTACCTATGATTAAAATGTGCCAGTTAGCAGGACCAGCAGTTGGTGTAATGGCTGTCACTGGACTCCCATGTTGACCACGGTTGGAGTCCTGGACCCAGTGGCTTAAACTCACTCCAGCGAGTGTGCGTGCTTGCCCAAGATCCCGAGAGGAGAATGGAGGAGAAGGGATTGCGGCATGACCAGCCCCCCTGGGGGGTGATTTCTCGCTTTCTGTCTCTCTGTCTCTCTGTCTTTCTGGCGAATACACACACCCTATAGCAAAAGCCTCTCAAAAAATAAAAAAAAGTACTAGTTACCAAAAACATCATGTTTCTTGGCTTTTGAAGACAGTTTTATCCTTCTGATGGAGTAGTCTGGTCAGCTCCTGTTATTAAGAGGTTCTTGGGGGACCACCAGATGGTGTAATGGTTATGTCACTGGACACCCACTATTTGACCATGGTTCGAGTCCCAAACCCAGCTGCTTAAAACTCACGCTGGGCACGTATGCCCACATGCCCAAAATCTTGAGAGGAAAAGGAGGAGAAGGGATTGTGACATGGCCATTCCCTGGGGAGATGATTTCTCATTTTCTCTCTCTGTCTCTCTGGTGAGCACACACCCCCTATAGCAAAAATCTCTCTCTTAAAGTAGAAAACAAACAAACAAACAAAAAGGATCTTGGGTTTTGATCATTAGAAATAAGAAGAACAGGGACCAGGAGATGATATAATGGTTCTATTGCTGGACTCTCACCTAGTTGACCATGGTCCTGGACCCAGTAACTTAAAACTCATGCCGGGTGCATGTGCATGCAGGACCAAGATCCCAAGAGGAGAATGGAGGAGAAGGAATTATGGTATGGTCATTCCCCCAGGGGGTGATTTCTGTCTCTCTGTCTCCATGGAAAGCACACGCACCTTATAGCAAAAATCTCTCTTTTTTTAAAAAAAAAGAAGAGGGCAAATTATTATGAAACAATGGAACTAGTTCAATAGACATCATTCACACCAATTGTGGATTCATGCAAGAGTACAACATTCAAAAGGGCTTGCTTATATTATTAAAAAAAAAGTTTCATCCAATTTCTTACTTTTCTTGCTGTGTTACACACACACACACACACACACACACACACACACATGGATATACATATATATATATATAGATAGACATACATGAAAAGGAGGCCCAGGGAGGTTAGTTGCCTTGCCTAAGAGCACAGAACCAATTAGAAGCAGAGCAAGAATGGAGACAAAAATAAAAATAAAAAAGCATTTATTGAACTCCTAGGTTCAATAAATTCATAGATTTAATATTAAATGCAACAGGTTCAATCCATTTATTGGATCCCAGATGCAATACTGGGTCCTTTCCCCAACTTATTTAATCTTTACTACATCACTGTGGTATTATCGTCTTATTTTACAGATGATAAAACTGTGGCTCAAAAATGTGAGTAATTGCTCAAGATCACTCCCCAGAAGATGATAAAACCGAACCACCGTCCTGGGTTTCCCATGGCTGTGGATATGTCAACTGAGCAGGTCCTCATCTTGGTATTTCTGCATGGACATTGAGTTGTTAACGGCCATGTGTGTTCAGATCTGGCTCTTTAATAGTGCTTTGGGGCTGAGTACCAGAGAAAGCCTTCCCCTTCATTAAACTCTAAAAATTATAAAGACTTTAGGTCTTAAAGGATCTCCCTTAGTCATGATGCAGAAAGACATTGAGCACAGTAACTAAGCATGTCTGATGGAAGCTAGATCCAACAGGGCCAGTCAGGGTTCGGGTCCCATTCCAGAGACTTGACACCAGGTGCACATGTGTTCTGGTCCAGGGGATGGAAAATTGGAGGAGAAAGGACTGCGAAGGCTCTGTTGGGAGGTGCTTTCTCTCTCCCATGCTTGCGTATGTGTCCTCCAGCATTACAAAGAAAGACACTAGCCAGAGGAGGCTCGCCGGCTGTGGTGCATGCTGGATGCCGAGATTATGTTGCAGGGACAGCTCATTTCACTTGCGAGTATGCAGGCAGGGCTCAAGTGCTCTGGGACTGGTCCCCAAGTGGCAGCTGCAGACCAAACCCTGCTTCCACTTGGTCCCCTGCCCCACTGCATCACGGTGTTCCTTTTCTTCTTCAGAGAAAGGAGGAGGAAGTTTACGAACCCCGAAACTGTTTGAGATGAGGGCATTTGTTGAGCTTCGGTTTGTCTCTGGATTTCATTTATTTAAGAAATCCTACCTCCCATGAGTGGAGAGCAGGGGGAACTGGCAGTGCCCAGTCATGCCATAAGTTAGCTGTGTGGGTTTCAGAACCAATGTCCCCATAGCAACAAAGGCATTCACGGCAGGATTCCAGAACAGGATCCATGACAGGATTCCACACTATGTAGCCCTGTTCGCAAATGTCGTGCCCAGGTGCCCAAGGCACTGCGGCAAAGCGGCAGGGGCTCAGTGGGGTGTCCCAGCCGCTATCAGACACTGAGGTTACGGGCTAGGAGACATGCACAGTTTCACATTGTGTTGACCTCCATTCTCTCAATGACGCCATCCCCTCTGACATGGGGTCTCTACAGTTGCTGTGATAACAAGTAAGTTCAGCGTGAAAAATCGAGGCAGAACAGGTAATAAGGGTGGCAGTTTGAGAAGGCTGAAGAATGTATGCAGTGCCTAAGAGGAGCACATGCCATTAAGTAATTATGTTTATTTTTTTAAATATTTATTTATTTATTATTAATTTGTCTATAGGGCACATGTGCTTGGCAGAGAGAGAGAGAGAGAAACTGAGAAAGCAAGTCACCAGATCTGGGACTCGAACCATAGTCGGTCATGTGGGAGTCAAACGCCTTAACCACCATGTCACCTGCTGGCCCCAAGTGATTGTGTGTATTTAAGAATGAAATAAAAAATATATTTTCTTTCCATTGAGGAGTAGGGTTGTATTTTTGTTTTTGTTTTAAAGCTACTGAGTCTTTAGGATCTGAAGACATTATAAAGATATTTGGATCTCGGAACCAGCAGTTAGCATTATGGCTATGTCGCTGGACTCACATGTAGCTGACCACAGTTCGAGTCCCGGACCCAGTGGCTTAAACTCACACCAGGCATGTGTGCGTGTGTGCCCAAGATCCCGAGAGGAGAATGGAGGAGAAGGGATAGCGGCGTGGCCATCCTCCCTGTGGGGGGTGATTTCTCGCTTTCTGTTTCTCTCTTTCTTTCTGGCGTGCACACATGCCCTATAGCAAAAACCTCTCAAAAAAAAAAAAGAAAAAAGAAAAAAGATATTTGGATCTAAATACTTAATGTGAGGAACTGTTTGGTGTCTCTCTTGGCCTCGGCGCACTGTGAAAACATTACTCAGGCACTAAGGTACCATAATCCAAGACAGCGGGAGAATTGCTGAACTGGCCTCACTTCCAGGACCTCAGAAGCAGGGGCCGCACAAGGCAGGACAGGACACCTGACAGCAGTGACCCCTCCTCCTCCCTGCACTTCTGCTGCCCGGGCTCTGATGCCGTGTGCATCTCAGGCTCCCGCTTTCGCCGTCCTCAGGCTCCTTTGGGAAACCTTTTCCTCCTGCTTCCCCAAGATTCTGTCCTTGCCTGCCTTGCACTCGCTGGATGATCATAGCCACTCTATTGGGTCACTGGAAAAGTCACGAGGCACTGTTGCATAGAAAGACAGAAAACTACGTCGTGACTTTTCCAATGACCCCTTATCTACCAGGGTCTCTAAAACAGAGGTCGTTAATTCAAACTATCTCAGAGCCAGGCAATTGTTCATAGAGAAAAGACGCAATGGGACATCAACAGTTCCTTCATTCAATTTCCAAAATCAACTATTGCAATTTCACTTACTGACAGATAAAAATTGTATATATTCTTGGCATACCACGCGACATTCTGGTATCCACTGTGGAGTGACTATTTTAAACTAATTAACGTACACATCACCTCACATCCGTCTCAGGTTTTTGAGATGAGAATACTTAAAATCTACTCTCTTAGCAACTTGGAGTATACAATACATAGATCTTAACTAAGGGCATCATGATGCACCATTGATCTCTTGAGCTTCCTCCTCCTGTCCAGCTGAACTTTTCTATCCCTTGACCGACACATCTGACTCTCCCCACTCTCCAGTCCCTGGTAACCACTCTCCTCTCTGGTTCTATGTGTTCTACTTTGTTAGTTTCCACATGTAAGTGAGACCGTGCAGTGTTTGTCTTTCTGTGTCAGGTTTATTGTACTTAACATCATGTCCTCCAGGTCCATCCATATGGTTGCAAATGATGAGACCTGCTTATTTTTAAAGGCTGAATACTATTCCAGTGCGTAAATGTATATATGTACACAAATGTACCACCTTTCCTTTATCCACTCATCTGTCAACAGGCATTCAGGTGGTGTTCCTCTCCTGGCTACTGTGAACAATGCTATAATGAATGTGGGAGTGCATGTATCTCTTTGAGGTACTTATTTTATTTCCTGAGGTACTTCTTAATATCTAGCAATGGAATTGCTATCATATGGTAATTCCACTTTTTTTTTCTTTTTGGAGAGGTTTTTGCTATAGGGCGTGTGCGCTCGCCAGAAAGACAGAGAGAGACAGAGAGACAGAAAGTGAAAAATCACCTCCTAGGGGAGATGGTCACACCACAATCCCTTCTCCTCCATTCTCCTCTTGGGATCTTGGGCACGCATGCACACGTGCCCGGCATGAGTTTTAAGCCACCGGGTCCGGGACACGAACCGTGGTCGACTACATGGGAGTCCAGCGACATAGCCATTATGCTAACTGCTGGTCCCTCCACTTGTAATTTTGTATGAAACCTTCATACTGTTTTCCATAATGGCTGTATTAATTCACATTCCCACCAACAATGTGCAAGAGCTCTCCTTTCTCCATATTCTTACTATACTGGCTATCTTTTTGATAGCAGCCATGCTAACAGGAGGGAGGTAATAGCTGATCGCAGGTTTCGTTGGCATTTCTCTGAGGATTAGTGATACTGAGTTTGCATATACCTATCGGCCATTTGTATGTCTTCTGAGAAAGCTCTATTAAGGTCCTGTGTCTGTTTTTTCAGTGGGCTGTTTTCTTGCATTTTCTACTTGTGATTGAGATTAGAAAACAAGGCATAGTGTACTTCCCCTTTAAATCTCCTGTAAAAAACAAAAACAAAAACAAACAAAAAAAAAACCAGGACGATTGTAATAAAATGATGACCAAAGATGAGCACTGGGGCCAGCGGTCCAGCCAGGAGGGGTGAGGGCTGGGATTCCTCAGGGAGCTAGTGCCCTCCTCAAAGGACAGTTGCGGGGACCAGCAGTTAGCATAATGGCTATGTCACTGAACTCCCATGTAGTCGACCGCAGTTCAAGTCCTGGACCTAGTGGCTTAAACTCACGCCAGGTATATGTGCGTGCATTCCCAAGATACTGAAAGGAGAATGGAGGAGAAGGGGTTGCAGCATGACCATCCCCCCAGGGGGTGATTTCTCGCTTTCTGTCTCTCTCTCTCTCTCTGTCTTTGTGGTGAGCACATGCACCCTATATCAAAAACCTCTAAGAAAGAAAGAAAGAAAGAAAGAAAGAAAGAAAGAAAGAAAGAAAGAAAGAAAAAAGGACACAGTTACTTCTGCTTCAGAAATGCAAATATGTAGAATTTTCAAAAGACACAGGAAGGACCAGCAGATGGCACAACGGTTATGTTGCTGGACACGCACATAGCAGATTGCAATTCGAGTCCTGGAACTGGCAGCTTGAAACTCATGCTGGGCACGTGTGTATGTGTGCCCAAATCCTGAAAGGAGCGTGGAGGATAAGGGATTGTGGTGTGACCATGTCCCCTGAAATATGATTTCTTCTTTTCCATATTTCTGTCTGTCTCTCAGGCAAGCTCACGTGCACTACAGCAAAAAAAAATCTCTCAAAAAAAGAAAAGACAAGGCACTGGATATTTAGAGGTTTTATACAATTTCCTGAGTTTTTTTTGCATGTTTTTCACCTAATGATGTTTTTAAAAACAACAGCACAGACATCTAAGCAAAACACATCTGCGAGACAGAGATGACTGCACAAGAAACTATTTTCAGAGTCCCAAGACTTTATCACTTGTCTTTCTCTCTCTTCTGAGTTTTGGATTCAAAGTCTAATTGTGCTAGAGATTCCCCAGGTGTCAAGTGAACCCATCCTTGCCTCTCCCAGGTCATCTCCCACCCATGTAGTCATCATTTTAATGAATGGCCCAGTATCCACCCACTTACTTAAGCTCACACTCCTCACATCATTCCTGTGAGGAATCCGGCTGTCCCAATCCGACCAATCCCTGATTCTTGTTGACTTGATCTTGAAGATGTTTCTCAAATAGATCTGGACTTTTCCATTCCTCCCACCACTAACTATACCAGGCCCTCCTCGTCTCCCACAGAACCATAGCACGGGGCTCCCAATGATTCCATTTCAGTAGCTCTTTATATTTCAACCCTTGTCCCTTCAATCCCCTCTCTCACAATGACTGTACCACTCCTTCCTATAGAGAATGAGCAATGCCTCGCCTCCTTTGCTGAGTGAAGTCCAGGACCCTTAGCACGCCATTTATGCCCCCTTTTGCCTGCCTCTACCTGTCTCTTCAGTGTCATTTCCTGCCACACATCTTGAGCTCAGTGGGTGGTACCTAATATTCCCATCCCATGCTGCCTGTTTCATATTTCTGGACTTCATCCTGCTTCTGTTTGTCTGGAATAACATCGTCCATATTTCTCTTTGCCTGGACAGATCCTGCTCATCTTTTAAGACCTCATCCAGATGTCACCTTCTCCAGGAAGCCTCTTTGAGGTACTTATTTTATTTCCTGAGGCTTAATATCTAGCAATGGAATTGCTATCATATGGTAATTCCACTTTTTTTTTCTTTTTGGAGAGGTTTTTGCTATAGGGCGTGTGCGCTCGCCAGAAAGACAGAGAGAGACAGAGAGACAGAAAGTGAAAAATCACCTCCTAGGGGAGATGGTCACACCACAATCCCTTCTCCTCCATTCTCCTCTTGGGATCTTGGGCACGCATGCACACGTGCCCGGCATGAGTTTTAAGCCACCGGGTCCGGGACACGAACCGTGGTCGACTACATGGGAGTCCAGCGACATAGCCATTATGCTAACTGCTGGTCCCTCCACTTGTAATTTTGTATGAAACCTTCATACTGTTTTCCATAATGGCTGTATTAATTCACATTCCCACCAACAATGTGCAAGAGCTCTCCTTTCTCCATATTCTTACTATACTGGCTATCTTTTTGATAGCAGCCATGCTAACAGGAGGGAGGTAATAGCTGATCGCAGGTTTCGTTGGCATTTCTCTGAGGATTAGTGATACTGAGTTTGCATATACCTATCGGCCATTTGTATGTCTTCTGAGAAAGCTCTATTAAGGTCCTGTGTCTGTTTTTTCAGTGGGCTGTTTTCTTGCATTTTCTACTTGTGATTGAGATTAGAAAACAAGGCATAGTGTACTTCCCCTTTAAATCTCCTGTAAAAAACAAAAACAAAAACAAACAAAAAAAAAACCAGGACGATTGTAATAAAATGATGACCAAAGATGAGCACTGGGGCCAGCGGTCCAGCCAGGAGGGGTGAGGGCTGGGATTCCTCAGGGAGCTAGTGCCCTCCTCAAAGGACAGTTGCGGGGACCAGCAGTTAGCATAATGGCTATGTCACTGAACTCCCATGTAGTCGACCGCAGTTCAAGTCCTGGACCTAGTGGCTTAAACTCACGCCAGGTATATGTGCGTGCATTCCCAAGATACTGAAAGGAGAATGGAGGAGAAGGGGTTGCAGCATGACCATCCCCCCAGGGGGTGATTTCTCGCTTTCTGTCTCTCTCTCTCTCTCTGTCTTTGTGGTGAGCACATGCACCCTATATCAAAAACCTCTAAGAAAGAAAGAAAGAAAGAAAGAAAGAAAGAAAGAAAGAAAGAAAGAAAGAAAGAAAAAAGGACACAGTTACTTCTGCTTCAGAAATGCAAATATGTAGAATTTTCAAAAGACACAGGAAGGACCAGCAGATGGCACAACGGTTATGTTGCTGGACACGCACATAGCAGATTGCAATTCGAGTCCTGGAACTGGCAGCTTGAAACTCATGCTGGGCACGTGTGTATGTGTGCCCAAATCCTGAAAGGAGCGTGGAGGATAAGGGATTGTGGTGTGACCATGTCCCCTGAAATATGATTTCTTCTTTTCCATATTTCTGTCTGTCTCTCAGGCAAGCTCACGTGCACTACAGCAAAAAAAAATCTCTCAAAAAAAGAAAAGACAAGGCACTGGATATTTAGAGGTTTTATACAATTTCCTGAGTTTTTTTTGCATGTTTTTCACCTAATGATGTTTTTAAAAACAACAGCACAGACATCTAAGCAAAACACATCTGCGAGACAGAGATGACTGCACAAGAAACTATTTTCAGAGTCCCAAGACTTTATCACTTGTCTTTCTCTCTCTTCTGAGTTTTGGATTCAAAGTCTAATTGTGCTAGAGATTCCCCAGGTGTCAAGTGAACCCATCCTTGCCTCTCCCAGGTCATCTCCCACCCATGTAGTCATCATTTTAATGAATGGCCCAGTATCCACCCACTTACTTAAGCTCACACTCCTCACATCATTCCTGTGAGGAATCCGGCTGTCCCAATCCGACCAATCCCTGATTCTTGTTGACTTGATCTTGAAGATGTTTCTCAAATAGATCTGGACTTTTCCATTCCTCCCACCACTAACTATACCAGGCCCTCCTCGTCTCCCACAGAACCATAGCACGGGGCTCCCAATGATTCCATTTCAGTAGCTCTTTATATTTCAACCCTTGTCCCTTCAATCCCCTCTCTCACAATGACTGTACCACTCCTTCCTATAGAGAATGAGCAATGCCTCGCCTCCTTTGCTGAGTGAAGTCCAGGACCCTTAGCACGCCATTTATGCCCCCTTTTGCCTGCCTCTACCTGTCTCTTCAGTGTCATTTCCTGCCACACATCTTGAGCTCAGTGGGTGGTACCTAATATTCCCATCCCATGCTGCCTGTTTCATATTTCTGGACTTCATCCTGCTTCTGTTTGTCTGGAATAACATCGTCCATATTTCTCTTTGCCTGGACAGATCCTGCTCATCTTTTAAGACCTCATCCAGATGTCACCTTCTCCAGGAAGCCCTTCTCAGGCTAACTTTGGCTTCTTTTTGCCTTCCTAAAGACCCTAAAGGAAGTACTTGAATTTTCTTCACAGAATGTTGTACTCTTATACATGCAGGTCCTGCCCAACACACTGTAAGCTTCTAAAAGACAGAGCCTGAGTTGTTTGTTTGTTTTTCAGGTTTTTGCTTAAGATTTGTGCACTCATGTATGTGAGAAAGAGAGAGAGGGAAAGTAATGGTTCACTTCCCGGGGGGTGGCTACACCACAATCCCTTCTCTTCCATTCTCCTCTATGGACTCAGGGCATGCATGCATATGTGCCTGGCATGATCTTCAAGCCACAGGGTACAGGACTTGAACTGCACAGATGGCCATGTGGGATCCAGTGCCTTAACCTCCATACCACTTGCTGTCCCAAGCCTGAATTTTAAAATATTTGTATACCCAGCAATTGGCACATAATAGAAGCTCAACAAAATTTCCTCAAAGAACTCTAACAGAATGTGTGTGTGTGTGTGTGTGTGTGTGTGTGTGTGTGTGTGTGTGTGTTGGGGTGAAGGCCAATTAGGCAGGCCTGCACCTAGGTAAGAATTGAACCCTAGGGTCAGTTTTCCTAAACTGTTTCTACCTTTTAGAGTTTCTTTCCTATCTCCACTTTTGGGTCAGTTTAGAAACAACTTATCAGGCTGAGTCTGTGGTCTGGTGGGTAAGGGAGCCAGATCCCACATGGCAACTCTGCAGTGTGAATCGTGGGCCCTATGACGTGACAAACACATTGGGTCCATGCATGTGATTGCCCAGGGTCCCTACAGGGTGGAGAAATGGAGGAGGGTTGTGTCGTCCTCTCACCCCACTGGAAGTGCTTTCCCCAACTCTCTTTGTCTCTCTCTGGCAAGTACATAAGCCTTCTGGCAAATTAAAAATAAAATTAAATTAAATTAAAAAAAAAACATTTCTTTTAAAAAAAATTGTTTATTTTGAATGTTATCTACTCATTTTCTTTTGCTTTTTTTCTTTTTTAAATTTTGACCAGAGAGGAATACACAGAGAGAGACAGAAAGTGAGAAAGCAAGTCACGGGGCCTGGGATTCAAACCGTGGTGGGCCATGTGGGAGTGTCCAGCGCCATTCACTGTCACCTGCCAGGTGGTAAGACAGGTCCTGGTTGCCTGAGGACAGCATGGCAGCGTGGCAGGAAAGCTTGAACTTTGTAGTAAGAGTTATCTGGATTCAAATATGTTAGACTTTGAGCACATGATCCAACCTCCCAACGCTCCAGCTTCCTCGGTCACAAAAATGATCACAAGGACACCTCTCAGAATTGTTTGGAAGATTAAATGAAATCATAAAGGAAGCTTCTGGAACTAGCCTGCATCTAGGGAGTACTTAGCACATTTCAGTTCCTCTGCCGCCCACTTCAAGGAGCTCACAAAGAAGTTTCTTAAAAGGCACCAAGATGTGTCGCATCAGTTCTCATGGTAACGGCAGTGTCCTGTGGACACTGTAAGCCAGGGCTGCCTATGGACGTCCTCCAGATAAGGAAGCTTGGGGGGCGGGGGGCGGAACACACTCTTTAAACAAGAGCATGATTCTTTCCTGATGGATATAATAAAGCACTCTCCCCCCACCCCGGCCCTCACGGCTTCCCCGTCATGTCCTTCCCGCCCTTCTCTCCTTTACGCCCCGGCCTCCTTCCTGACTCTGCTCTCTAAAACCTCTCCTGAATAATATTCAAAGCTGCGTCTGCGTCTGCTTTTGGCATCAGCCAATTAGCCCTCATTGTACGCTTGTAATATGCTTCCCGGAGAAGTGGCACAATTGTTGTGAGCTTTTATTCCGGGCTGCTTCCTACCACGACACAGAAAATGTGACAATACCCCCTCATGCCCTGCTGAAAGCAGCTTGGTTTTGAAAAGCTTTCAGAAGGCCATCTGCCACCCCCTCCGCCAAGCAGAAGATCAGACACGAGGCCTTGCATTAGTTAGCACTCCACGGAAAAGGTATCAAGGGTCTGGATCCCTTTTCATCTCAGCCTCCATTATCACGCGGGGCGTAAGAAGGGAACAGGCTTGTGGCTGGGCCCTGGCAGGAGTCTTGCCGCTGAAAAGGGAGAAGGCTTTTCTTCTCTGATGGTGAATGGAGCCAGTGTTTGCAGCCAGCACCACGCTCCCAAGTGTCTGCTGCGAGGCTGCTAATAGCTTTGCTGGGTCACAGTGAGCATCTTGGGAGCCCACTGTGCACTTGAGAGTCCCCAAGTGGGGGCATTGTTAACAAGCACACAAGGCTGTGGCAAGTGTCAGCCGGGCGTGTGTCCTGCTCAGGAACAGCGAAGTGCCCCCCCCACCCCGTGTCATCTCTATTTACACTCTCCAATGAATTTGGCCACAAATACTAAAAGATTAGTCAAACATCCTTAACAGTGTCTAAACAGATCCGTTTTAATATGGTAGAGGCGTTCTTTTTAGTGGACTGGAATAAGTACATTCATTGCACCGGAGATGGCACAAAGTTTTCAACAAATCTTAATAGGCATTTGGGAATCCATGTAAGTATGGATAATGACGTTGGTGGAGTAAAATATCTGTTCCTGTAAGCTGAAGATAATATGGACTGTGGCATTAGGAAAACCTCCCCCGGCCCAGCAAAATGCCTTCGAGATTTAGCATAAGAGATTCAATAAGAAAAAGGAGATTAACGCTGCTCTCAGCAGCTTCTGTGGGCAGTATGGCTCTGGGGTCACTAATGTATTGCTAGAAATTGTAAGTGCTCTTTCTGCAAAAATATCTTCAATCAGAAGAAATCCACTTAACTGAAATAAAAGCATAATGCAAAACATAGTTTGAATAAACAAGCTTAAGAAATGGAGCATCAGGGCAGGATCTAAATGTTTTCAGTAATCTGGAGCATTCTCTCTTGTTTTTTCCTCAAAGGATATGTATTACTATTTTGATGCTTCCTTTAAAAGACAAAACCATCCTTGGGACCAGCAGTTAGTGTAATGGCTATGTCGCTGGACTCCCATGTAGTTGACCGCGGTTCGCGTCCCAGACCCAGTGGCTTAAAACTCACACCAGGTGCATGTGCATGCGTGCCCAGGATCCCGAGAGGAGAATGGAGGAGAAGGGGTTGCAGTGTGGCCATCCCCCCTGGGGGGTGATTTCTCGCTTTCTGTCTCTCTGTCTCTCTCTGTCTGGCGAGCGCACGCACGCTATAGCAAAACCTCTCAAAAAAAAAAAAGACAAAACCATCCTTTGGGTGCTTTCATCAACAGTGTGTGTGTGTGTGTGTGTGTGTGTGTGTGTGTGTGTGTGTGTGTTTAACGTCCTCATTAGATTTGCCTAAATAAATAAATAAATAAAAAGAAGGGGGGATTAGAATTTTTTAATGTACATCTATATGAAATCCTTCATTGTGTTCATTGATTTTCCTACAGAAAAATTCAGAGTGATCTAGAGAAAAATCAGAGGCGAATTTTATTTGCCTGAGCTCAGGAGATGCTAACCTTTCCCAAGTCCTCTTGTCTGTTTGAAGGGGACAAGATGCCTGCTTTCCAACATGGAGGCCCCAGTTGGACTGGATCAGGTTCGTGTGCACTTCTCCTCCTGGACCTCCTGCCTCTTTGACTTTTTAAGAATTCCGGGGTAAAAGCCTAGTATCTTTTGAGACTTTTTGCCTTCAAAGGTTAATCTGGGTACAGATCGGGATGGTATCAATACCAAAGAACAAGACGAACTACAGGAGTCAGCTTCTCCTGAGCGCCCTTATCCTAGAAAGAAAACATTTCACTGATCCCATAGCTTAGTAGAAATACATACACGCCAGTCCCAGGACCAGCCTGAGACTAGTTAAATAGTTAGTAACTAGTTTATAGCTAGTATAAAAGCTGCTCCAGAGGACATGTCTGCTTTGCTAGGTAGACTTCACTATTCATTTTCCTCCTCGGCCTCGGAAACGTACAGGACTCAGTGGCAGCTCCTGAGTGGTCTGGGGCAGCGATGGGCCTTCCCACCACCTTTCTGTCACCTGCATGTTTCCTTCATCAGCCTTCAGGGGACGCACACAGGCAACAGCCAGCTCTTTTCAGCCCTCCCAGTTTCTCCCCATTTAACCACTGTTCTTTCCCTTGTTCCCGCACACACACGCTTCATTGTCGGCCTAATGACTTTGGCAGGGAGTACTCAGCTGCGCACATGCGTGGTTCTCACCGCTGGCAGCTCGACGTTCGTAAAAGCTGTTTGCCAAAGCGTGTATTTTACAACACATTCTTCTTTTCGTATCCCTCCTAAGAGGCTTCGCTACCTTTTCACAGAGGACAAGAGGTCCTACTCTTACTCATTCATCCTTCTGACTATTTTGCTTTCATTTTCATTCTTGGTTGCAAGATGAGTGGGTTTTCCTAAGGTCCAGATAACTACTCACAAAGCTTTGCTGAGGAAAGAGATTTAGAAGTTTGTCTCAACCATGTTTGTCATCCCTTTTTATTTCACAACTTTAAATGACTTGAGCTTCTTGCAATGACAGTGTTCCTCAATTTATAAAGTGGGTTTTTGTCCCTTCTGCCTTGAGCACTGTGACATAGTGCAAACATAAAATGTCTGTAAAGAAAATGGTATTAATGTATCGTTTGAAAGACAGTTTGCAGTGACTACAGAGCCCCAGACATTAATTTTTCAGCTAATGTCTATAAAATACTGAGTGATCCCAGCCCACCCTGTCCAGGGAGTGCCTGGCTTCTCACAATTTCTCAAAGATTGCCTTTGTTGCTATTTTGTTTTTCTTTTTCTTTTTCTTTTTTCTTTCCCCATGGGGTGTGTACTCTTGCCAGAGAGAGGAAAAGTGAGAAATCACCGCCCCGGGGGGAGGGCCACACCACAGTCCCTTTTCCACCACTCTCCTCTCAAGATTTTGGGCATGAATGCACACCCGCAAGGCATGATTTTCAAGGTGCCAGGCCCGAGACTCAAACTGAGGTCAGCCATGTGGATGCCTAGCACCTTACCCAGCAAACCGCGTGCTGGTCCCTAGAATTATTTTTTGTGTTAATGAGAGTAATCAGGTGGGAAGAGGAGAGAGAGAAGAAGGGAGAGAGAAAGCTGGTTGTTCATTGTTTGACAGATCTCACCATCTCCCAGTTAGCTAGGATCACAGACGCAGGTGCCCCTGGCCACTGGCCCTGGCCTGTGTAGGCTGGGCTGGGAACCAAACCTGGGCCACCCATGTGGCCTCAGCCATACTGTAACAGTATCCTTTTGCTAGTAACACTGTAGCTGGGTGTAGTTTTTACCAACACACACAATAACCCCTTTTTCTTTTTGTAAGTCAGGGATCACCCTTTTCCTATTATGTGTAATCATTTGACTGTGGAAGGACTTAGGCAGGTTCATAGCCAACAGGTCATTTTTTAGAACTGTACATGAAGTATTTCTGCCGCATTCTAAAGATCGTATCTTTAGAACTGAGTGTTTGTGTGTTTGTGTGTGTGTGTGTGTGTGTGTTTGTAAACCTTTCTTTGAGGGACACAAAAAAACTAAAGCAGCAGATAATGGAGAAAGATGATTAATCAGACGTCATTCTAGTTTTTCTGTAGGTTTTCAGTTCTGGCACTTATTAGGAAGATCTTTGGAACTCACAGAAAACTTTTTGATACTTAATAGTATCACAAAAATAACCCATCATAAATATAAATGTGTGGGTAATCCCACATTACTAACCAGTTTTGTAATTCTTAGATGAAGAATGGTAACAGCAAACCTTTATTGAGAACATATTACATGCTAGGCACTGTCCTAATACCTTCACATCCATTACCTCATTTAATCCTCACCAATATCATGGTTTAGGTTTTATTATCCTGGCTTTTCAGATTGAAAATGGGAGCTTGGAAAAGGTCAGCAACTTACACAGAGCAGAGCTGGGATTTCAGCCCAGTTCTGAGTCACTTCACAACCTTCTGTCAAAGGACAATGGATTGGAATAGAAATGACTAGATATATAGCATCACTGTGCAATACTGACTAGGTAAAGCAATAAGACGCCTGCATTGCAGGTATTGAATAATGAAATATGGTCCTCTCGTTGTGTTATGAGGTCAGTGTTTCAAAAATGTAATCAGAAAATCAGCGGCCAAGACGAGGCCTGGAGGCGCTCTAACCACGCTGCAATATGCTCAGACAAGAAAGGTGGGATGTTAGAGTGCATCTATGTTTTGATCACAGGCATGTAAAAGTGATTTATGGACATGAGCTCAGATGAGAAGGGAACTTGGAAACATGTATTTATTAGTGTGAAGGGATTATAGGTCATTAGATGTTCACATTGTTATAGTGTATGCAGTAGTTTATTTCTTGAAAACGAAGATTAATACGGGGGGTTTTCTAATATTTGGAAGTAAGATATTAATCCTCACATGGATGCTGATCTGGAAAAGCATGTGAAAATACCATTGGATCATGAACATCTATCAAAACACCACTACCTTTTGCATGTTTAGCGAGGCATGTAAAACATTGTCTTAGAAAAAGAAAACATAGTGGCAAATTTAGCCATGGGGCACTCAAGATCTAGAAGGTGGGGAGTGAGAAAGTTCAAATATAAATTGTAAATGCCACCCTTTACCACAGTCATATCTTATTCATTTAAATGTTTTTATTTTAAAACAATCTCAAGCTACAGAAAATCTAAGAGTACCCCACCCCCCGTCAAAGAGATTCTCTCTTTTTTTTTTTTTTTCTGAATTGCATGACAATAAGTTGCCAACCTAATGCCCTATCAAACCTGGATATTTTAGTGTGTGTTTTTAACAAGCAAGAACTTTCTCCTTCGACAACAATCAACCGAATCAAGAAAACAACATGCACAGATTACTTCTGCCCAATCTTTAGTCCATTTAAGTTTTCTTAATATCGTCCTCTCTGACAAAGGCATCGGGTTCAGAACCGTCTGTGCATTTGTCATCGTTGTCATGTCATGTGAGTCTCTCAATCTGGAACAATTCCTCAATCACTTTTTTTTTTTAGTTTCTTATTTTTTTTAATTTTTATTATCATCATAACCTTCTTTATATTACATTGGATTACATATAACTTTATAGTGTATTACTTTGCCTTTTCAAAAGGGAATGCCATGCATGTCAGTCAGTACAGAGACATTAATCTCCCCACTTCATCATTCAATATCTTTTCTATGTTTT
>NW_006159596.1:1290776-1293256 GCF_000334495.1 Tupaia belangeri chinensis
CATAGAGTATATATACCACACTTTTCCAATCCATTCATCAGTTTGTGGACATTTAGGTTGGTTCCATGTCTTGGCAATTGTGAATAATGCTGCAATAAACATTGATGTGCAAGTACTTTTCTGACTGAGCATTCTCCTGTCTTTCGGGTAAATACCCAGAAGTGGGATTGCTAGATCAAATGGTAGTTCTATTTGTAGATCTTTGAGGAACCTCCATATTGTTCTCCACAGTAGTTGAACTAGTTTACATTCCCACCAACAGTGTAGGAGGGTTCCCTTTTCACCACATCCCTGCCAACATTTATCACTTTTCATATTCTTAATCTTTGCCATTCTGACAGGGGTTAGGTGGCATTTCATATTGTGGCTTTTATCTGCATCTCCCTTATGATGAGGGATGTTGAGCATTTCCTCATATGCTTTTTGGCTGTTCGTATGTCTTCCTTAGAGAGATTTTTGTTCAGCTCATTTTCCCATCTTTTAATTGAGTTAATCTTTTTTTTTTTTTTTTCGCATAAGGCACTTGAGTTCCCCGTGTGTTCTGGTTATCAGTCCCTTGTCTTAGGCACAGTTAACAAAAATATTTTCCCATTCTGAGGGTTATCGGTTCACACTTGTTACTGTGTCCTTTGCTGTGCAGAAACTTCTTAGTCTAATATAGTCCCACTTGTCTACTTTAGGGATTATTGTCTGTGCTTTGGGAGTCTTATTTAAGAAGTCTTTGCATACTCCAATGTCTCCCAGAGTTAATCACGTTTTTAAAAAAAAGTCTATTTCTTCCATGAGTGAGAGAAATAGAGAGAGACAGAGACACAGCATCCCAAGCAAGGTCCTGGTGCCGTGATCCACCCCCAGCTTCTGTCAGTCCAGTGCCCTGGGTACATGTGTGCTCAGCATCCTCAGCGGTCTCAGATGCAACCCAGAACCTTCCCATGTGGGTCAGCCCAGAGAGCATTGCATTTTTAGGCTGAACCACTGACTGACCCCTCTCAAGCTTTATGTAACCTTCACAGTCTTGCTACTTTATAAGATTACAGTTATTATTTTGTAAAACATTCTTCAATTTGTGTTGGTCTGATGTTTCTTTTTGATCAGGAAGTTTAGCCAGAATATTACAAAAGGGATACTGTGCCTTACGGGCATCTTTTTGGGTGGTACAGAATTTCTCCCTGTGGCTTTAACAAGGAGGTTGATTCTTATCTCTTTTTTGTATTATTTTAAGTTCATTATAAAGAATGGTTAGGAACACATGAGAGGGACAGAGAGGGAGAGAAAAAGAGACAAGAGAGCAGCAGCCCTTCCAAACTGGTGAGGTCAGGCTGTGTCCTCCTCCTCCAGGCTTCCAGCTTATCGGATCCAGGGCTCAGCATTCCTGGTGCACTGCGGGTGGTCACGTGACTCCTGGCATTCCAGCCGGGCATGCTACCAACTGTGCCAGAGGCTGGGATGACTTGGATATTCTGATTATATGGCATCTTATTTCTCCTGTTGTAATGAGCAAGTATTGGTGGAGGAGGTGTTTTGACATTGATTAAATGTTCTGACTCACATCAAACTTACACTTTTCTATTTATTTACATCAGAATAGACACAGGGTCTCCTAATTTACTGAGTGGGTTAGAATCCTCTATATATCCTTAGAGAAAAAAGAGCAGTTACATAGTATCTGAAAATCTTTTCAATAGAATATTTGAACCAGAGTACACTGCCTGGGATGATTCAAATGTTCTCCTATGCTCACTTCATTACTTCTGTAAATTAGTCTCCAAATTGATCTCCAATAGGGATAGGAAAGGGTGACCAATCACAGAGTTAAATATGTCTTTATCCGTTCATCCAGTTAGCAAACCTTCGACAAGACTCTCCCCTGTTCCTGACACTCCTTCCAGGCTGTAGAATTCCACCAGGCCTCTCCCCTGTTCCTGACACTCCTTCCAGGCTGTAGATTCAGTGTCTGCTTTGAGTCCCGGCTGGCTCCTGCTGCAGTGAACGCTACAGGATAGAAAGCGGCTGGAGACAGCATGTGTTCCTGCTGTCTCGCAGCTGCACTCTCTGGCAGTGTCTTAAATTCCCATAGGAGCTGGGATGTTTAACCCAAATCCTGGTATTTTCATGCAACCTCAATGCTGGGATGCATGCTAGGATGGTAAGCATAACTTCTGTTATCAGATATATCACTTTGACAAAACAGAGGTCCAGAACAGAGCCGTCTTTGTCACTGCCCTGCATGATACTACTTTTCCTAACCCTCCTCCTATCTGTGCTTTCAGAAAGCACTTCAGGGCCAGCCAGTGGCATGGTGGTTAAGACAGCTGGGTCTCACAGAGCCAACTGTGCCATTCAAGTCCTGGACCCAGGACTTTGAAAAACAGGCAGTGTGCATGTGTGTGCATGCCAAAACCCCAAGAGGAGAATGGAGGAGAAGGGACTGCTGCATGGCCATTCCCCCAGGGGATCATTTCTCTCTTTCTCTGTCTCCC
>NW_006159596.1:1293287-1298321 GCF_000334495.1 Tupaia belangeri chinensis
TTCCCTCTTCTCCCTCCTCACCTCCCTCCAGCAAGTACACACACCTTAGAGCAAGCTAATAATAATAATAAAAAGGACTTCATCACATTTGGTCTCATTTTCAGCATTCAAATAAAAGTAGATAGTGTATTTAATGCAATGTTCATTATGCCGTCTCTATTTTTTCCTCATTCCTTCCACAATATGTGTCATCCATTGCATTGCCCTCTGTGGCCTTGTCTCCTCCCAGGCCATGCTGTGTCCTCCCCGACTTCCACCTTCTCTCTCTCACACCTTCGTGCCCTGCTGTCCTCCTCTCTCACCCCGATCTCATGGTCTGACCTCAGCACTCTTTGCTTCCCTGGTCTGGCCACTGACCACACTCCCAACTGTACTGACGGCTTAAGGGTTTACAGATAAAGCAATGTCTCGTCAATCTGAGTGGAATACTTTTTGGAAGAGTGTTACCTTTATTGTTACTTATTTTTTTAAAGAGGTTAAGAGGCTCGCTGGAGAGACAAAGAGACAGAGACAGCGAGAGGGAAAGTAAGAAATGACACGCTGGGGGAATGGCCATGCCACAATCCCTTCTCCACTCTCCTCCTGCGATTTTAGGCATGCACATATACGCACCCAGTACAATTTTCAAGTCCTCTGGCCCAGGACTCGAACTGCAGTTGGACATGTGGGAGTCAGCAACATAACTGCTATGCTTTCTGTTGGCCCCTTACCTTCATTATTTTAGGCACATGGAAAAGGAATGTCTTTGGCTCAGATCAACCTGGGTTTACGCACTTGTAACCTGTGTTACTAGATAGTTAAATCATTGTTGCCAAGTTCATTAACTGTTCACATACAGACATTATTGCTAAGGTTGATAACCTTCCTCTCGTTTATTCATTAATGGAGTGTGCCTTTTCCTTGGGAGGGGTGGAGGAATGATTAAGTTTCTACTGAAGTCAAAGTCTCAGAAGTCCCATCCTGGCCCAGCTGGCCGTGGCATGTCATTTAATCTCCCTGAACCTTAGACTTCTCCCATGAACAGCTCCACTCAGGGCCGGGTTAGCCAGTAACTCCTTCAGTCCTTCTCAGCCTGGGTTCTGAAAGGGTTCTCAAGGCATTGTAATGAATTAAGTTCTCTCCTTGCATCTAAAAAGATACTGGTTCTATACTATTCTGAGGAGATCTGAGGAAGTAGTTACTCAAATCCTTTCTCCTTTTTTTTTATTTGAGAGGTTTTTGTTAGAGGGCATGTGTGCTCGACAGAAAGACAGAGAGACAGAAAGCGAGAAATGACTTCCCAGGGGCGATGGGCATGCTGCAATCCCTTCTCCAAGGGATCTTGGGCACGCACGCACATGCGCCTGGTGTAAGTTTAAGCCACCAGGTCCGGGACTCGAACTGCAGTCAACTACATGAGAGTCCAGCGACATAGCCATTAAACTAACTGCTGGTCCCTCAAATCCTTTTCTATATAGGAAAGCCTGTGAAAAAGATTTGTTGGTAAAGCAAATTATTAAGCAGAAAATTCCCTTTGGGAAACTGAATAAAATGTACTCAGCCTTCTGAAAATGGTAACCCATTTTAGAAAGAAGGAAGAACTTACAGTTCTGTCACTGAGAATATCTGTTCATTTGGACCAAGAGTTTCAGATGGTCTCTCCTCTCTCTGCAGACTAGTGAATTAAAGGGACAGATGCCCTACACCACACATGCCCAAGATGCAGTAGCGAGACAGGCTAGGAGTACTTCAGTACTCTTCAGCACAGAACTGTGCGTGGGCCACTTTTCTCTCGGTCACTTTGGCTCATACCACGAGGCAGGCAGGTGCTATGTCCATAAAACACTAGACTCCAGACTTCCTGTCCCGCCCCTGTGCTGAGGCTGCAGGCCGGTCCCCTCCCTTCCCTGGATCTCCTCTCCCTTGATGAGAAGAGACAGATAGATCCCTTTAAGAACTGGCTCAGCTCCAAGCTACTGCAACTCTATGAGAGGCCAAAATCACACTATTTGAATATGAACAGGTACACACCACTGTGTGTCATTACAGTCATTTGCACGTAGAAAATCGAGATGAAGGATAAACTCTATGAATTCATGAAGAATTGTTTTGTGCAATAAAGACGCACTGAGAATCAGTTTTGCCGCTAGAGGTCACTAGCATACCAGCTCAGAGAGAAGAAGGCCGCGCCCACCGCTAACCATTTCCTGTCTCCTGATAGCCTTCCCGCGGGCTTCTGGTTGCCTAGGAATGAATCCCTGACAGCTGTCAGAGGCAAACGTTATGATGAGGTGACAACGGCTGTCACTCTGGGTGGTGTTCCAAGCGTGCCTGATGCTCTGTAGAGGATGTGAAGAGCCACCACTGAAGCATTAGGGAAAATGGCTTTAGCAACTCAGCCCTCTCATGGGGATGTGATAAGGAGCTGAGGAAATTTGATAGAAAATAATAAGAGCTCTGAGGTGAAAAGACACTGGAGATCCAGTGTCATCCTTGAATGTAGCACAGACACATCTGCTTTGTACGACACAGGAAAAGTCAGGGCGAGAGCAGAACAGCCATCCCTTCGGCTGATCCGCAGACACGCAATCAGGCACCGTGCTTGGCACTGGGCTCCATTCATGGAGAAGATACAGCTGGTGTCCTCGTGGGAGTTTAGAAATCAGACATCAGAGGTTTCTTTTTCTTTCTTTAAGAATTATTTATTTATTTCCATTTGTTGTTGTTGTTGTTGTTATTTTAAAATTGACCAGAAAGAGACAAACAGAGAGAGGGAGAAAGGGAAAGTGAGAAAGCCAAGTTGCCAGATCCGGGACTCGAACTGCAGAGGACCGTGTAGGAATCTAGTACCTTTAACCACCACACCACCTGCCGGCCCCAAGAGGTTTCTATTCAGATCTGGTTGGTGCTTACACCAGGCCAGGTAACTTTCCCCCAGGTTTCTTACTTTTTCTTCTCAACAGGCCCATCCGACAAGCACCGCACTCCCCACCCAGTTCTGTAATGTCCACTTCTAGCACAGCAAGGGGCAGTGGGTATTTCCCTGAAGTGCCGCTGAGAGTACACGGTAAGCCTTTTCCATCAAATGTAAAACAAAACGGCAGCAATACTTGCATGAAAATGCTAAAATACAGAGTTCTGTTGTGGCTCATGATACTTACTAGAAAAAACTCCATTAGAGACCAGCAGGTGGCACAGTGGTTAAGATGCTGGATTCCCACATGGCCAACTGCGGTTCAAGTCCCAGACCTGGCAACTTGAAAAGCATGCTGGGTGCACATGAGTGTGCATGCCCCAAATTCCCAAAATCCTAAGAGGAGAATGGAGGAAAAGGGATTGCAGTGTGGCCATCCTTCCTGAGGGGTAATTTCTCACTTTCCCTCTCTCTCTGTCTCCAGCAAGCACACCTGCCTTATGAAAAAAAAAAAAAAAAAGGAAAGGAAAAGGAAAGAAAATAAATCCATTAAATTTATCTTATCATAAGATTTCTAGGTTGCAAGAGACAATGATCCAACTGAGACTAAGGGTCTGAAACAAAGATCCATAGAGACCTTTCTGAAGAAACTTCTGTGAGGAGATGGAATTCACAATACCTCTGATGGCTGTATCGACTTCTACCAAAATGAAAGCTACCTATTTTCTTATAACTCACTTCACGTAGTACATAAAGAAAACCTAGTCAAACTCTAGAGCTTCTTGTCAATCAAAGGTGCGTTGCAAGGATTCCTGGGCTCTTTCCATCAATTGAGGAGCTAGTTCTGGGGCTGAGGGGAACTCGAACTAATTTTTTTTTTTTTAATTTTGCCAGAGGGTACATGTGCTTGCTGAACAGAGATTGAGAGACAGAGAGAGGGAGAGGGAGAAAGCAACTCTCAATGGGATGTGGTCACGTGGAAATCTCTTCTCCTGCATTTCTCCATCCCATTTGTATTTGGGGCATGCACACACACACACACACACACACACACACACACACCATGTTTTTTAAGCTGCCAGGGCCAGGATTTTAACTATGATCAGCCACATGAGATCTAGCTCCCTTAACTACTAGGCCACAGGGTCAGTCATGGAACTATTTTAATTTTTTTTAGAGGTTTTTGCTATAGAGTGTGTGCACTCACCAGAAAGACAGAGAGAGACAGAAAGCGAGAAATCACCCCCCAGGGGTCATGGCCACGCCGCAATCCCTTCTCCTCCATTCTCCTCTCGGGATCTTGGGCATGCACGCACACGCACCCGGTGTGAGTTTAAGCCACCGGGTCCGGAACTCGAACTGCGGTTGACTACATGGGAGTCCAGCAACATAGCCATTACACTAACTGCTGGTCCCCAGTCATGAAACTATTTAAATTAGCAGTTGTCATCAGCCTTCAGACCTGACACTGAGGCCAGTTCTGAGCAGGACACAGGCAAAGCCTCTAATTCTTAGTAGCAAAGCTTTCTCAGGTTTCTGCCTTCAGTAGAGAAGGAGAAACAGAGTCTGGTGGATCTCTGCTTCAAGCTATGAAAACCTGCTTTGTCATGATAAGTGTTACTCACTATCTTCACAATTAATAATTGTAACCAATTGTTTTAAAAGAAACTACAGCCAGGCTTAGTCACACTTCTGATGGTCGCAGAGTTTGGTCAAATAGTGAAGGAGGGAGTTAATTAGCCAGGCTTAGTCACACTTCTGATGGTCACAGTTTGGTCAAATAGTGAAGGAGGGAGTTAATTTGGTCAATTAAAAGGAGGGAGAGAAGCAGGAATTTGTCAAAGAGGTGAAGATGATTTAGGGGAGAGGCACTCCGCCTTGGGCCCTGAGAACCACTGCATATTTTGGTTGATATGCCAAAAGTCTAAGTGCCCAACGCAGTCTTCACTCCCGTGTGTCTGCAGAGACCATCTTAAAGGGATGAGGGAATGCCTTCCCCAGGTTAAAGAGTAAGCCTGATTCCACTTGACAGAAAAGGAATAAATTATCTTAATGCACAAGGTACAGAAGATTCCCCAGTGTACCACAACTCTCTCTCTTTTTTTTTTTTTTTTTTTGGGGGGTTTTTTCTATAGGGCGGG
>NW_006159596.1:1298719-1337812 GCF_000334495.1 Tupaia belangeri chinensis
AGAAATCACCCCCCAGGGGGGATGGTCACGCCGCAATCCCTTCTCCTCCATTCTCCTCTCAGGATCTTGGGCGTGCATGCACACACACCCGGCGTGAGTTTTAAGCCATCGGGTCCGAGACGTGAACCACGGTCTACTATGTGGGAGTCCAGCGACATAGCCATTACGCTAACTGCTGGTTCCCATGTACTACAACTCTCTGCACATACAGGTATCTATCAGAGCCCCTTGCTTCACTCTAATGGGTCAGCATGATGAAGCGTATGCTGCTGGTGGGCTGTGAGTAACACAGTCCTTGGACTCTGACCCAGGTATCTCATGTCTTCTGCCAATATTCATGAAACAGGGACCTAGTTAAAAATCCCAGATTCTGATGGAAGTTGATGGAGGAACTCTTCCAAGTTGATTATTTTTATTTTAAGAGGTTACCAGGAGAACAGAAAACTATAGATATTATCCTAGTATACTGAAATTAAGAAAACACGTTAGCCACCTAGCATTTTAGAACCTTCCTAACAAGTCGGGTACACGCCTTTTCTTTTTATTTTAAATTTATTTTACATTCATTCACTGTATATCATTGCAGCATATGAAATGAATTTTCCCATCCAGAATACACTGTATATCGGCTCAATCAAAGACATTACCATCCATGTTATCTTCAACAAATACTTTTCCATTTCTTGTTTCTTATATATTTTACTTCTTTCTTCCTCCCTTGGTTTCCTCCCTCTCACCTTCTGCCATTTCCTGCCCTTCTCCCACACTGTCTCTGGTATCTACAGTTGCTTTCCCTTTTCCCCCCCACATTTTATTGATTTACAAAAGATCTTAATAAACTAAATACTTTCAAAAATAAGTACAATTTGGGACCAGCAGTTGGTGTAATGGTTATGTTGCTGCTGCTCCCATGTAGTCAACCGCAGTTCGCATCCTGAACCTGGTGGCTTAAACTCACACCAGGTGCGTGCGCGTGCATGCCCAAGTTCCCGAGAGAAGAATGGAGGAGAAGCGATAGAGGTGTAGCCATCCCCCTGGAGGGTGGTTTCTCACTTTCTGTGTCTCTGTCTCTCTCTCTCATGTGCCCTATAGCAAAAACCTCTCAAAAAAAAAAAAAAGAGTAATGGGACCAGCAGTTAGTGTAATGGCTATGTCACTGAACTCCCACGTAGTCGACCGTGGACCCGGTGGCTTAAACTCACACCGGGCATGTGTGTTTGCATGCCCAAGATCCTGAGAGGAGAATGGAGGAGAAGGGATTGTGGTGTGGCCATCCACCCTGGGGGGTGATTTCTTGCTTTCTGTTTCTCTGTCTCTCTCTGTCTGTCTGGCGAGTGCACACGCCCTATGGCAAAAACCAAAGTAAGTACAGTTGATATAAACATACGTACGAACACACATTCGACTTTAGGCATAAAACTCAGTGAGTAGATTGAACATACTATAAAGTAACACCTAGCTGAGGCTATATAGCTTACTATGGTCAGTAAGTAGGTATGTTTTCTGTTTTTTTGTTTTTATATATTTACTTATTTTTTTTAATTTCAAGGAAAGCAGTTTTAGTTTTTATATATTTACTTATTTTTTTAATTTCAAGGAAAGCAGTTTTAACTTTAATAAATCAAAATTTTTAAATGTTAAGAAAAAATTGCTTAAGACAGAAAGCCAGGAAAAAGGTTAGGATTCTGTTCAAATAGTAGGTGGACACTAAAAACTATAAAATCATCTATGGACAAGCTAAAATCTAGTAACAAGTGTACTATAATTTTCTTCTGATACATTTTTCTCTCTCTCTTTATTCCTCCTTTTACTAAAGAGAGGCATAAACTAACTTATTTGCAAAAAAAAAAAAAGTTTAGTCTCAATTTGGTGTGTTATTTGACAAAGCCCCATAAGAATACTCACTGATTTATTTGGCTTTTGCTGTAACCATTTATAAGGAACTTCAGATTAGACTCTTTAAAAAGCCTCCCAAGGCTACTGAGCCAGGTCAGAAATTCACCATCTGACTGTGCCTTTAAGTATCAGGTGCACTCTTTTACAAAATATTATTTGTCATACTAATGTTAGTTGCCACTATAATCCTGACCTCTATGTCCTTCTAAGAATCACTTTTTGTTTATCAAAAATAATACTCGTGGGATCAGCAGATGGCATAATGTTTACGTTGCAGGTCTCCCACGTAGTTGGCTGCAGTTCAAGTCCTGAACGTCGCAGCTTAAGCTCATGCTGGGTGTGTGTGCGTGCGTGCCCAAAATCCTAATAGGAGAATGGAGGAGAAGGGATTGCAGCATGGCCATGTCTCTGGGGGCTGATTTCTTGCTTTCTGTCTTTCTATCTCTCCCTGTTTCTCTGGTGACTGCACATACCCTATACCCTACAGCAAAAATCTCTCTAAATTTTTTTTAGATAAATAAAAAATAAAATATTTCTTGGGACTAGCAGATGGTGTAATTGTTATGCCACTGGACTCACATGTGGCTGACCATTGTTCAAGTCCTGGACTCAGAGGCTTGAACCTTATGCCAGGTGCATGTGTGTGCATGCCCAAAATCCCAAGAGCAGAATGGAGGAGGAAGGGATTGCACTGTGGTCATCCCCTCTGGGGGGTGATTTCTCACTCTCTGTCTCTCTGGCAAGCGCACATACCCTGTAGCAAAAATCTCTCGATAAAATAAAATCAAATCCTCCTTAATGCTCCCAAATGAAAATGATTAGTCTTGATTTTAAAGCCAGAATAGTTTCTTTGTTTTGTTTTGTTTTGTTTTGTGGGTTTTTTTTTTTTTTGAAGAGTTTTTTGCTATAGGGCGCGTGTGCTCACCAGACAGACAGAGATAGAGAGACAGAAAGCGAGAAATCACCCCCCGGGGGGATGGCCATGTCGCCATCCCTTCTCCTCCATTCTCCTCTTGGGATCTTGGGCACGCACGCACATGCGCCCAGCACGAGTTTTTTTAAGCCACTATGTATGGGACGCGAACCGCGGTCAACTACATGGGAGTCCAGTGATATAGCCATTACGCTAACTGCTGGTTCCAAAGCTAGATTAGTTTTATAAAATTTTAGGGGGAAAATAAGTTAGGGGAACATGTACGCAGCTGAAATATAATTAAAAGCATAAATTGGTATGTAGAGAATCTCAGAATCACATTATCGAAACTGGAATAAGACAGTGCAAAGATAACTCATTCAGGAAATATGCTTTGAGAACTTACAGCAGGGACTGTGCCCAGAGCCGGATGGTGAGATCAACTGGACCATCGAGTGTTGACTCTTCACTCTGAACAACCACCCACTATAACTCACTGGTAATATTATTCAATAATTTCTCAAAAAAATTTTTCTTAATGGTTTTGCCATAAGGCCCATCCAGAGAGCATGCCAGGGAGTGGGAAGAGAAAAGGAAATTGAAAAATCATCCCCAGAGAGGACAACCACACCACAATTGCTCCTCTTCCATTCTCCTCTCAGGACTTCGGGCATGCACACACACACACTCAGCAGAATGTTCAAACCACCAGGTCTGGGACTCAAACCATGGTCCATCATGTGGGAGCCCAGTGCCTTAACCACTGCACCACGTGCCGGCCTCCTCTATGTTACTTTATGCCACGTTAAAGATGCTAAATGAACAATTGCAAGCCTTCATTTGAGGAGACAGGGGGGTCTATAGTAAAGTGACTCATGCCTATGTTGATTTACAATATTTGGATGCTCCGCAGTATCTACCTCAGGATGCACACCAAACTAACCTTTTAATTAATAAATGAATAAAGAATTTGATGGAAAAATGGAGGCCGAGCTAGAACTACAACACAATTTCTTCTCCTTCAAACCAATGTTTGTCGCGCTGTTTTTCCACATCAGTCATTTGCAAACCCACATCGCAATTTTTGCCACAGTAAATTAAGTATTTCATTAAAATCATTTTTCAACTTAGCTTTGTCCTAAGCAGCAGTATCTTCAAGTTGGGAGTTCGTTGTATTATTCATACTTTTCTGTTACACATATGTAAGTATTTTTAAAAGCTCATTTATACAACAGAGGTATAAACAACAGTTTTTGGGAAACACGGATTAGAACATACTTTTTCTACAGAACAATAAGCACTAAGAGTGTATAGAACCATTCCTAATCATTTTCATCAAAAGCCTCAAAGTGTTATTCCATAAAGTCCTTCTGAAGTCCTAGTTGAGAAACTCTCTAAAAATGCACTGGTAAATTCTTACATTTCCTCTATTTAATAAATGAATAAAAATAACTTTGATCAAATTAGCCAAGTGGTAGTTACCAGCAACTTATTTGGAGAGAAGTATCCCTGAACAACTTCATTTACCAAGCAGCAAATGGACTACACAGCGGAGTTCAGTATGGTATGCCATAGTATGTATTCATCTAGTTCTGAAATCAGATTTCGACAAGTGGAATTATTTTTTTACTCACCTAATTAGGGACAGCACTCATTCTTCAATGAATTCAATAACCTTTAGAGAAAAATAAATAAGTGAAAAAGAAATGTGAGTTCTTATTTAGGAATGAGAGGAAACATATTTTGCAAATTAATGAGCCTCAAGTATCAGACAGCACACCTGGCTACACTTGAAAGTTATCAAAATGCCTCCATTTAACATATTTCACCTTAAAATATCCACAGTATGCTTAGAATTCTCTAATTACTTAGACAAGATAGAAGTTTGTATGATGATATGAGTATGTCAGACTAGAATATCAAAACAATCTTTAAGGGATCAGCAGTTAGTGTAATGGCTATGTCACTGAAGTCCCATGTAGCCGACCACGGTTTGAGTCCCGGACCCGGTGGCTTAAAGATCCTGAGGAAAATGGAGAAGGGATCGTGGTGTGGCCATCCCCCCGATTTCTCGCTTTCTATTTCTCTGTCTCTCTTTCTGGCGAGTGCACGCACCCTATAGCAAAAACCTCTAAAAACAACAACAACAAAAGGATCTTTAAAACTGTTTTATTACATATCACTTGTTTCTCATGTAATGTACTGTCTTACAGCAATCTCCACTTGGAGTTCCTCCATTCTCTTTAAAACGACTAAAAATCTTCTGCGTTTATTTAGATGAACTATCATGTTGATATCCATATACTCCATATCACATAAATGTTTCATCTTAAAAATCAGGTATTTCTATGCAATCTCGGTGGTTTACATTTGTACTTACACCTTTTTGTTCAGAAGGGAATTTAATAAAAAGTGTTTTCTAATTTCTCCTGTGACTTCCCCTCTGATCCATGATTTGGTTAGAAGTGCATAGCTGGATTTCCAACTACACAAATACCTTTGTTATTGAATTTTTTTAAGAGAGGTTTTTGCTATAGGGTATGTGCGCTTGCTAGAGAGACAGAGACAGACAGAGAGACACAGAAAGCAGGAAATCACACCCCAGGGGGGATGGCCATGCCACAATCCCTTCTCCTCCATTCTCTTCTCAGGATTTTGGGCATGCACACATGAGTCTAAGCCACCGGGTCTGGGACTTAAACCATGGTCGACTATGTGGAAGTCCAGTAATGTAAACTTTACTCCATCTGCTGGTCCCTGTTATTGATTTAAAAGCTGATCTTGTACAACTAACTACAACTATTGATTCGTAGTTCATTTCTTTGTGGGCATAGAAAATAATTTGTACAATTTCAATTACTTTAAGTTTGTTGATGTTTGTTTTATGATACAGAATGAAGCCAATTTTAGTGAATGTCTTTTTATTTTTAATTTAGAGGTTTTTGCCATAGGGCACATGTGCTCGCCAGAAAGAGAGAGACAGAGACAGAAAATGAGAAATCACCCCTGGGGTGGGGAGGGCCATGCCACAATCCCTTCTCCTCCATTCTCCTCTTGGGATCCTGGGCTTGCACGCACATGCACCCGGCGTGAGTTTAAGCCACCGGGTCCGGGACATGAACCGCAGTCGACTACATGGGAGTCCAGCGCGCAGTCGGCTACAGGGGGGTCCAGCGACATAGCCATTACATCAACTGCTGGTCCCAGTTTTAGTGAATATTCTCTGTGTGTTAAAAAAAAAAAAAAGAAAACTGTGTTGGACCAGCAGATGGTATAGTCGTTACATCACTAGATTTCCACATGGCCAACCATGGTTCAAGTCCCAGAACTAGTGGCTTCAAAATCATGTTCGGTGTGTGTATACCCAAGATCCCAGAGCAGAATGGAGGAGAAGGGATTGCAGCATGGCCATCCACCGTGGGGGTGGTGGTGGTGGTGATTTCTCATTTTCCTTGTTGCTGTGTCTGTCTGTCTCTCTTTCTCTCTCCCACAAGTGCACACACCTTCCCTGAAAGAAAGAAAGAAAGAGAGAAAGAGAGAAAGAAAGAAAGAAAGAAAGAGAGAGAGAGAGAGAGAGAGAGAGGGAGGAAAGAAAGAAAGAAAAAGAAAGAAAGAAAGAAAGAAAGAAAGAAAGAAAGAAAGAAAGAAAGAAAGGAAGGAAGGAAAAGAAACAAGGAAGGAAGGAAGGAAGGAAGGAAGGAAGGAAGGAAGGAAGGAAGGAAGGAAAAGAAAGAAGGAAGGAAGGAACAAAGGAAGGAAGGAAGGAAGGAAGGAAGGAAGGAAGGAAGGAAGGAAAAGAAAGAAAGACGGAAGGAACAAAGAAGGAAGGAAGGAAGAAAGAGAGAGAGAGAGAGAGAGTATTCTTCAGTGATTTAGTGGAATGAACTATACATGTCGTTTGAGTCACACTGGTTGATTGTATTCTTCAGTGATTTAGTGGAATGACCTATACATGTCGTTTGAGTCACACTGGTTGATATGACTGTTCTAGTCTTCTATATTGGTTCAGAAATTTGCCAGCCTTGTATTGAAAACACATTGTGGCTTCTAAAAATACTAATACCTGCACCGACTCCTAAAGATTGTGCTTTATTTAGTCTGGGGTGTGGACTCTTTCCTGGAAACATTGAAAGATTCCTAGGTGATTCTAAGGTACAAACAAGTCTGGGACCTATGTTCTGCACTTTGTTAACTTATGGTTTTGTTTTTGTTTGTTTTTTCTATTTCCATGAGAGAGAGAGAGAGAGTCAGGAAGACTGACAGTTCTCCCCCATCTACACACACAGCCTTCACGCTATGACCCTACTTCCAGCTGCAGCCAGCCAGGGCCACTGGCTTGCGTACAAATGCCTACCTGGTGTGCACGGGGAGACCTTGGGATGCGACCTGGCGGGCACCTTCCCATATGGCCCCAGCAACATAGAACATTGGCTCCCCACTATGCTACCAGGGTGCCCTGTTCTGTATTCTTATTTTCTTGTTTTATTTTTTTTTTTAAAATGAATGGGGAGTGACAAACTGCCCAAATAGAGTTGTGGGTTAGTTTGTTTCAGTTCTGTCAATGTTTACTTCATTGCTAGTTTATAGCACTCTTATTAGGGCGTTGCATCTTCTTGATGAATTAACCTCTTTCTCTTATTACTTTAATGTTCATTTCCTTGACTACTAGTAAGAGTAAACATTAAAAAACCTTTTCTGACCATTCAGTTCTCTTCTTCTGTGAGTTGCCTATTCGTGTTGTTTGTACTTACATTGTCTTTTTCTTACTAATTAGTAAAAATTCTTTATAGTTTTAGAGTTTTACTACATTCTCCCAGTCTGTGGCTTGTTTTCTAAAAAAATATTTTTATTTAACTTTATTTATTTATTTTCTTATTTTAATTTGACCAGAAAGGGACAGAACAAGAGAGAGAGAGAGAGGGAAAGTGAGGAAGCAAGCCGCCAGGTCTGGGACTCGAACTGCGGTCAGTCATGTGGGAGTCCAGCATCCTTAACCACCAAGCTACCTGCTGGCCCCTTAGTTTTTGTTTGTTTGTTTGTTTATTGTTTTTGATTTTTGCCATGGGACACTTGCACTTGCAGAGAGACAGAAAGGGAAAGTGAGGAATCGCCCCTGGGGGGATGGTCATTTTGCACTGTCTTCTCCGTCCTCCTCTCGGGATTTTGGGCATACACATGCACATGCCACCGGTGTGATTTTCAAGCTGCCAGGTCTGGAACTGGGATTGTAGCCAGCTGGGTAGGAGTCCAGCGCATTAACCACCACATCACCTGCTAGCCCCACCAATGGCTGGTTTCTACCTTGATTAAAGACGGGTTTTCTTCTGTTTATAAAGTGTTAACTTTTAAAAATAATCAAACATTTGAATCTTTCATTTTTTTTTCTCGGTACAACAAATTTTCTTTATGCTGATGTCATAAATGTATCTGTTTTTTTCCTAAAAGTTTGGGGCTTTGTGTTTCATTTCATATGTAGGCCATTAACTTCATTTGAAATTTAGTTATATTTGTGGTGTGAGATTACTATCTAATTTCCTATTTTTATCTGAATAAGTCAACCTAATATAATTGCATTTTGTAGACCCAATTAGCAATAATTGATTGTTAATAAACAATTAACAAAAATTGATAGAACAAATTTACACTCTCAACAGTAATAAATAATATCGTTCTTTCCCACAAACTAATCACACGCATTCCTTATCTGACATATTGATCATGTATCAACTTGCAGGTATCCTCCTTTGTCATTTATTTTTTGTTTGTTCTTGTGTTGATACTACATTGTACCACGTTGCTTTTAAAATTGAATTACCATATAATCCAATGATTCCTCTTCCGGGTATATAACCAGAAGAACTAAAAATGGGGGGCCAGCAGGTGGCATAGTGATTAAAGTACTAAACTCTCATGTGGTTGACAAAGGTTCCAGTCCTGAACCTGCAGCTTGAAACTTACCCAGGCATGTGTGCATGCATGCCCCAAATCCCAAGAAAATAGAGAAGGGATTGTGGAGTGGCCATCTCCCCGAGGGGTGATTTCTCACTTTCTGTCTCTCTGTCTCTCTGGTGAGTGCACGCACCCTAGAGCAAAAACCTCTTAGAAACAAAAAGAATTAAAAACAGTCCTGGAGGCCAGAAGATAGTATGATGGTTAAGATGCTGGATGCCCACATGGCTAACCGTGGTTCAAATCCTGAACCCAGAGGCTTGCTTTCTCACTTTCTCTCTCTTTCATCAAATTAATAATAAAAAAATAAAATTTTTAAAATAAAAATAGTCTTGAAGAGATATTAGCATATCATTTTCATAGCAGCTTTATGCACAATAGCCAAAAGGTAGAAGTAATTTAAATATCCATCAACAGATGAATGGATATTTTAAAATGTGATATATACTTTAACAGTATGTAATATATACGAATACAATGGAATATCATTCACCCTTAAAAAGGAAATTCTGCAATATAGTACAACATGAATGAACTTTAAGGACATTATGCTGAGTGACATAAGCCAATTTCAAAAGAACATATTTAAAGATTTCACTTATAGTAGGTGCCTACAGTATTAAGCTGTAGAAAATAGAATGGTGTTTGCCAGGGATTGGGGAGATTGGCAAACAGGATCTATTTAGTGAGTAGAGAGCTTCAGTTTGCGAAGATTAAAGAGTTCTGGAAATTGGTGACAAAACAATGTGAGTACACTTAATACCACTGAACTTAAAAATGGCTATGGTATGGGGGCTGGCAGGTGGCATGGTGGTTATAATGCTGAATTCCCAACATGATCAACTATGGTTTGAGCCCCGGACCTGGTAGTTTGCTTTCTCACCTTCCTTCCTCTCTGTCTCTCTATGCTCAAATTTAACAGTAATAATAACAAATAAAATTAAATAAATAATTCTTTCAAAAAATGGTTATACTGAATTTTAAGTTATGCATATTTTACCACAATGGAAAACAATTTAGAAACTGTTCTAGCAGGAAAAAAAAATAAGTGTTTTTAATATTTGTCTCAGTCGTTGGTGTCCTGCAGTTTCACATTGCATGGCATTCTTTGTATTAAACCTGCTCAAGAATAAAGATCTCTTGAATCTGAGGATTCACAGATTCCACAATCTTGGAAAATTTTTATTACTTCTAAACACTGTCTGCATCCACACCCTTAGTTTCTCCTTTGTGCATTACTATTAGAGTTATGCTGGATCTTTTTTTTTTTCTTTAGCTCCTGCCTTGCATTCTAATAAATTTCCTCAAATTGTATATTGTAGTCCCAGCCAAATGTTCAGTTCTTGAACAACAGATGGTAGTTTTTAAAATAGCCCTTAAAAGGATTAAGGAGATGTATCAGCAAACTGCGCCAGAAGTTGGGGCTAGACATGGCCAATGTTAAAAAAATGAGATGCTTTGTGAGGCACTCTCACATGGCAAGGTTCCTGGTTCAAGACTAGACACCTCCCTGAGTATCCCTGGTACATGGATGCCTATGACCCTGCACTGGCTAATGGCTAGGGGTGACTGTTGTGACCCTGTTGGGGACTCTCCCTCTTTCTCTCAGAAGAAATCTACAAATAATCCCCCAAATCAAAAGGAACAAACAACAAACTGCCAGAAGTAAAATCAGACACAAGTAGAGACCCTATAGCTCAGAAGATTGCATCAAAGCTAAAACAAAAATATACTGTTGGGGTTTGTCTACCTTGGACTCAACAAATGCTCTCAACAGACAGGGGTTTCCTTGTGTTAAGTAATGAAGGCGTCATAAAGCTCACTTTACACCTCAAAGCCTGGCACACAGCATTTCATACCGCATGTTTGCCCTCAAACAATAAATGTATCTACTTTTTAAAGCTTCAGTTCCTTTCTGGGGGTTGCTGTGAGGATCGGATGGGATCAAAGTACTATTAAGGTATTTTCTCAATTCTAAAGTATTATATGATTAAGCGCATTATAGGTTTAAGGGTAGTTTTTTGTTCTTTTTTTTTTTTAAGGGGGAGGATGCAAGAAGGAACATTTCACTAATGAGCTTACCGATTTGGGAAATTAAAAAACATAGAAAAGTCCACTTTTGCAATCAGCGAGCCACGTTACTGTGTTGGCTTGCTTTGTCTTCTGTCCACCAATGCCTTTTTCTTGAACTTGAATGACTTCTCTCTCTCGCTTAGCGTTTGGTTATGCCAACTTCCTCTCTGACATCAGTCAGGGCTTTCCATGCTGGATTTCTGACCCCAAATTTCAAGTTGCCGACAACACTGAGAAGCTGTTTGGCTAAGACTCTCATTTTCACACGCTCAGGTTCGCTCCTGTTCTGTCATTGGCTGTTGCTCTTTCCGGACCCGCCCACAGCGATCTCCATTTTGATTGGATGTCAGTGCCTTTCTGTTGTGGCAAAGGGGGACCGCGGTGTTTAGAGATAGGACAGTGGGACCGTGGCAGCTCATGCGCAGGCGTGCGTCCTGGAGTCGGGATTGGTGGATGACGGGGCGGAAAGGGGCGGGACTTCTCTTTTGGCGCACGCTCTGTGGGCGGACAGGGTGGAGCTGCCGGTGTCAGTTGGTCCAAGTGTCCCGGTCTGAGGCGTCCTCCCCATCCCTCCAACTCTGCCGCCCCTAACGGAAGGTGAGGGCCGTCCGGGGCAGTGGAGGGCCTGATCCCAGGCTACTGGGAGTTGCCGAA
The DNA here is from genome assembly GCF_000334495.1 of Tupaia belangeri chinensis. Classification (NCBI taxonomy): domain Eukaryota; kingdom Metazoa; phylum Chordata; class Mammalia; order Scandentia; family Tupaiidae; genus Tupaia; species Tupaia belangeri. The sequence goes on from NW_006159596.1 coordinate 1,310,205, forward strand.
GGCCTGGAGGGCGGGGCGGGCTGGAAGCGGCCCGGGAAGAAGCGCCGCAGGCTGGGTATCTGGGATGGGCGGTGGGGCCTGGCGCTCTGCAGAGCCCCTGCGCAACCTTTTTCTCATCTTCTCATTGCCGGCTCAGAAAAAAAAAATTTTTTTTTTCAAAATATCTCCATTGGATAAGGTCCGCCCGCGATCCCCGATGCAGACATTCTGTTGTTTCTTCCCGCCTCTCTGGGGTCCTGCCCAGCCCTGCTCTGGAAGGGGGCTGCGGGAGGGGCGTTTGGGTGGGTTGGACCTGGCGTTGGACTTGCGGGTGCATGACCTGCCAGAGCCTGAGTGATGGGACCGGACGCCGGGGATAGGAAGGAAGTCAATGAGCGATCAACCCAGGGCTGGAGCATCTTTGCAGGTGCACAAAGCACCCCCTGGGTGTGCTTCTTCATCAGCTTCAAGAGCCCCACTGCACAAGTGCTGGCGGAGTAAGGGTTGGAAAGGAGAAAGGATACATTCATGAAAGGCAGGATTTCCGTTATACAATGTATCACTCTCAGGCTGTTATGTAACAATATTAAGGGCAGACGTTGCCAGTACCCTAAGTATACCAGAGGACACAAGGCTGCGCATCTGCGTGTTCTAGTGCTGGTACTCTTCGGTACGCAATGCAGCTAGCCAATCTCTGGGGTTCTAGCTTCTGTTTAAATTCCCATTTGTCCAAACTGTTCCTTGTTCTAGTGGAATTTGGAAATGAATTTATGGAACCAGGACACGTCAAAGCAGAACGTGAACAGATGTGCACAAACAAATCGTGCCGAAGTTCATGTAGCCCAAAGGGGATGGGATTTATCTTCAGTTGCTTAGTAGAAATACCAAAGGAATCTGGGACCAATAATTAGTGTAATGGCTATGTCGCTGAACTCCCATGTTGTCGACCTTGGTTCAAGGCCTGGACGCGGTGGCTTAAAAACTCACGCTGGGCGCGTGTGCGTGCGTGCCCAAGATCCCGAGAGGAGAATGGAGGAGAAAGGATTGTGGCATGGCCATCCCCCCTGGGGAGTGATTTCTCGCTTTCTGTCTCTGTCTGTCTTCTGGCGAGTGCACGCACCCTATAGCAAAAATCTCTAAAAAAAAAAAAAAAAAGAAAAAGAAAAAAGAAAAAGAAATACCAAAGGAGTCTGACATGAGAGGATTAGAGGTGGCAAAATGTTTGTGAAACTTACACTGGGGCCATATTATCGTTTCTTCCATTGCATAATGAGAAAAACAGGGACTGTGAAGTTAGAATGAGTTCAGATTCTCGGAATGGACACTGGCTATAAAACCTGACCCATTACCTTTCTGTGATTTAGTGTCCACGTCATAATTTGCAATTTCCTTCTGTTGATTTGATGAAACAGCAATACGTGTAAAGTCTTTAGCCTAAAGGCATTATGTTAGTGGTCTCACTAGTTCACTGGTAAGTGGATGGCAGTTGGTGAAAATCAATTTTAGTTGCAGAATAGTTGAGTGGTTACAGTTGAAGGGATTTTTTTTGGAAAATGCTTTAAAAATGTCGACCTCAGACGTGGCTAGTGGAGAAAAGCAGGTTGGAACATTGGCTATTGTCTTGGCTCTGTTGGTAACTATTTCTATGATCCTGAATAAGCCATTGTGTCTTTAGTATTGATTTATTTATTTATAAAATGAGGCAGCTGGACCAGGTGGTTTTTCTAAAATTCTTTTTTGTGTGTGTGGCCTGAAATAGGGCAAAAAGAGAGAGAGGATAATTCTTGCAAACACATTATAAACTCATTAAATTTTTACGGCAAATTCAGGACCAGAGGATGGCGTAGTGGTTATGTCGCTGGGATCCCACATAGTCAACTGTGGTTCAAGTCCCAGACCTCAGGACCTAAAACTCATACCAGGCACGTGTGTGTTGCATGCCCAAGCTCCCAAGAGGAGAATGGAGGAGAAAGTATTGCAGCATGGCCATCTTCCTGGGGCATGATTTCTTGTTTTCTGTCTCTCTTTCTGTCCAGTGAGTGCACAAACCTCATAGCAAAAATCTCTCTCAACAAAGAAAAGAAAAAAAATTCTTACAGCAAACTTACGAAGTACTTACCGTTATTATCTTCATTTCTGAGAGAAGAAAATTGAGACTGAAATGTTAAACTTCCCCAGGGTTCCAGAGTTTATAAATATTGATAGCAGACCTAGGGTTTGAATATGATTTGAGTACGGTTTGAATCTGAGTCCATGTTCTTAACCATTGTGCCAAACTGCCCCTTGGGAAGAGGGATGTCGGAGTGCCCTTACAGGCGCTTGGAAGAAGGTGCGAGTACTTGGTCAGACGGTAGCCTCTGCTCGTAGTTGGGTGTGTGGACCTCGGAGATCATTAAATCAAGTGGATTGATTTCAATGCTTGCCACACTTCGCGATCATTATTGTCTCTGTCCCTTCTGCTTCAGGGACTTACATGCCCAAAAATAATTCTAGATCGTCATCCAGTAACCAAGGCTAGATATGGAGGGGCAGCCTAATTTACTGATTTTTGAGAAACGTTTTAGAGAGCTGACCTACGCAGAGGTCAGAACTGAAGGATCTCAGAGCACCATGTCAGTTGTGGAGCCCAGGAGGACTAAGACAGACACGGTAACCTCAGCACCCCAAATTCTTTCAGCGTTCCCGCACCTGAGATGCTTCAGTCTCAATTCTCTGCTCATGTCCGATTTGCCTGGGCCCGCAGGCAGCTTCCAGACTTCTATGCAGGAGCAGTTGAAATGATCTCTCAGTAGCACATATGACATTGGAATTGGATGGATATAAGAGCAACCATAAGTAAAATAGTTTTATAGTTGAAACCTTGTTTCAAATACCTTTATTATGGCATAGTAATATGCTAATATAGTTGCTATGCTGTTTGAAGATTGATCCTATCTTGAAAAAAGGAAATCCGTGTCTAAAGTACTTTGACCTAAAGAGCTGATCAAACTTTTTGATCTCATGTGTGAAATAAACCAGTATTTTACTCTGCACCGACAGGCCGAATACATACCGTAGTTGCATTTTGAGGCCACTATGTTTAATCACATCACAGTTCATGTTTGTGTTTTATTGTCATGGAGAGGCCACGGGCCACGGTCTGGTCCATTTTATTCACGAGTGATGCCCTTCTGCAGGGGGTGCCACGGGTACCTGGGCAGCTCTGCGCTACGTGACCCTCGGGGCAGTCCTACATAGACAATGGTGTGAATGGTGCTTTCAGCTTGTGGCGTTTGTCCTGTATCACTGCCTGGTGCCATCGCTTTGTGCTCCTGGCCCCACCTCAGTTTTGAATATGTTTTTTAAATATTATCTTCCCACTAATAAGCCCTGTCTAGTCTGTTTTTCTGGGTTTTTTTCTCCTTTCTTTTTTTTTTTCCAGATAAAGTCTAAACTACTTGTTAGCATAGGTTTTCTATTGTTTCGGTTATATGTGACCACCATTTTGGAAACGGACTCCTCATCTACCACGTCGGTCAGTTTGGAACACGTGGCTTCTCCAGGAGACTTGTTGGGTTTATTTTAGTGTGAGAGTAAGACACAAGGAAAAGAAGAACTCATCTGATTTCAGATCACGTATCGATTTCGTGGTTACTGTTGTTCTGGCTTCTGTAACTGCCGACTCCTCTCAGCGGGGTGAAAATTCTGTCTTGTACTGTGCAAAGACCCTGCACCTAGGACTGTGAAGCGCTGTGTGTGCCTTAGCGAGCGCAGCTCAGCTTACTGTCCCCGAGGGCTCCCAAGACCACTGACTTGGCTTTTGGCTCTGTCTCTCTCATCTCCCCCAGGCCTCCTTTAGCCTGATCAGTGGTTGAAATGGATGAAAAGTGAGGGTGACTTGTTAGAAGTGTGCTCTTCTCTGGGGCTGGCAGGTGGTGTGGGTAAGGTACTGGATTCCCACATGGTTGACTGTGGTTCGAGTCCTGGACCAGGTGACTTGCTTTCTCACTTTCTCTGTCTCTTTTTTTTCCCTCTCTTTCTCTCATCAAGCTAACAATTAATAATAAATAAATAATAACAAAATATTTTAGAATTCTTTTTTTAAAAAAGTGTGTTCTTCTCTCAGGGAAGTGTCAAGCCAAGTTTTTCACTTCTCACATTCTTTCTCTTCAGTTATAAGGAGACAGGTTGATCAAATGGAGAGGAAGAATTTTTGAAGCATGGTCTTCAAATACTATATTGGTTGAATAACTTTAGAAAAGGAATTTTTTGGGAAAAAAAAGGTAGCATGTCAGTCTTTTTGTATTTATGTAGACATCTACGTAATAAATGCTTTTTCTGAAGTACAGTGGTAGGCTTATTAAGCATTATGAAGTTACTTGTATGTCAGTTGGACAGGATGACAGGCTTGTGCCACTGTGCCCGGAGGCCGAAGTTCCAGGAACCACACCTGGGCCCCATGCGGCTTCTGGTCTCTCAGGCAGCGGTGCTGTGTATGTGTCACCACGGCGGGCCTGGGAGGATGTTTAACATCCTTGATTTCTTAGACTAAGCTACGTCTTACTTGAAGAGTAGTTTATATGTAAGTACACGAGCACTCTTATTTCCGCAGTCATGCTAGCATCTGAAATGCACTGCGAGTAATAACTGAGGCTGAGAGCTGCGCGGCCTACAGACACCCCGACTGCGACTCTGGTTCCAGTCTGTAGACATCCTTGTTACTAGGTCTGGTTCCGCTGTGCAGCCGTCTGGGCACATAACGATATCTTGGGTGTAGGAGGTAGTCAGCAAATACTGCTGAAAGAGCGGATGCGGCTGGTCCCATAGCCCAGTGGTTAGGGAGCCGTGTCGCACCTGGCCGTCTATGGTTTGAATCTTGAGCCCATCAGTTCGCTGTATGTGCCTATGTTGTAACTTTGTTTTAAACTGCAGATCATTCATCGAGAAGTTTGTATCGGAGGCCCAGAAGGTTGTTCACCAAGATGATGAACGCTGACATGGATGGTATGTTCTTCATTTTCTTTTTCGTATGTCCCTGGTTTTTTTGGATGCTCTTGCTTTATTAAGCAATGGAAACGAGAGAGGATTGGTATTTAGAAAACCTGAATCTTGGCTAATTTACTCATTTATATCCCATCTAATTTTGGAAAGGACCCAAGGCAGCTCCCGTTCCTTCACTGTGAGGCATTGGCGGGTCACTTTCGCCTCCTCAGTGTCGTCTGCAGTGTGGGATGTAACTCCTTCACAGAGCTCTTGCAGCGTCCAGTGGAATCGTGAATATAGAGCGTTCTATGCTGCACTACACAAATGGTACCTGGTAGTAATTCATGGTAAATTTGAACCGTTTTATTACAGCAGTGGATGCTGAAAATCAGGTGGAGCTGGAGGAAAAAACGCGACTTATCAACCAAGTGTTGGAACTGCAACACACGCTTGAAGGTTAGCTTGCATGTTGTAGTCTTCTTGGATGGCATGCAATTAATTGGAATTGTAAGCATTTATGTTCCCACTTTTGGCGTTAATGCTTTAAGGCCAAGTTCACGTTTCTTCAGCAGTGCCATTCCCTCATTCATAGTATTTATATTTTTAAATGACGTCTTTTTTCTAAATAACCACTTTAAGAGTTACTCAACATACATGCTGTTGACAAAGAACAACATTTAGCCTAATGTGAAATCTCTTAAGAATTGTTGCCTACTGATTTTCATTCAGATTACTTTATTGAACTTCTTCAAAGTAACCTGCATCTTAAAACAAACAAAATGTCGGGACGGTGGTATCTCTTTTAAGAATGACTCTGAAGTATTTTGTGATATGGAGCCTTTGCCGTCATTGTATTGACAATGGACATCTTTATCTTATATGTAGATCTGTCTGCAAGAGTAGATGCCGTTAAGGAAGAAAATCTGAAGCTAAAATCAGAAAACCAAGTTCTCGGACAGTATATAGAGAACCTCATGTCGGCTTCTAGTGTTTTTCAAACAACTGACACAAAAAGCAAAAGAAAGTAGGGACTGGTTTCCCTCCTGTTTTATGAAATCGCTGCTGGTTTTTTTTTCTTTCTTTTCTTTTTTCCTTTCCAATTTGGATAGATTCCAAAAGTGAAAGTCCTTTTGTTTGTGGCTTCATTGAATATTTATGAAGATAATGTCAGATCTAGGCAGAATTAACAGCATAACAGGAGACATTCTTGACTTTGTGTATTCCGTTAGTCTATGAAAACGTGCAGATGTATTGTAGAGACTTTATAACTAGAACTGCATATATTTATGAAACTCGATGACTGTTTTAGCAAATTTGCTTCGGTTTATAGGATTAGCGCTGTCTTTTATTCTAGACTTAGTAAGAGATAGAAGAAAATAACCATGTTGTGAAAAAGTGACCAAATCATGTACTGAACACACAGCTTTTACGTACCCTGTCCACCGTTGCGTGCCTCTTCTCCGTTGGCCTCTCCCTTCTCATTTCTTTTTTCCCTTAAGGAAAAAAAAAAATGGTTTCACATTTGTGAAAGTCATTTTAATAGTTCATCATCTATGAAAGTAATCTGAACTTTAACTGTTGAAACTTAACCAAGATAAGATTCTCTCTCAACTAGGACTTGCCATTTGTGATGTTTAGTACTGAGACAGTCTGGCTGGTTTCTCTTTGATCAGTTGAAAACAGATGGAGGCTATAAAAATGAATTCTTTTGACACTGAATCGTTAAAGTTTTGTTATTAAAAACTTTCTTTTGCACAAAATAACTCACTTGGTGTCTGAAAAGATAGTTTGGATATGAGTTCTTGCTATGTGTGTTTAAAACAGAAGTCCTGAGGATGAATCAAAATAGGGTAGAAAAGTACTTGGTAAACAGCAGTAACCAGCTCCAAATGTCTTCACTCCAGATGCGTGTTTTCCTTGGCACAGAGCAGATCTTCTGGGGAATATACACACACACATATATATACACTACATTTGACCGGTAGTTCGTAAGCCACATCTGGAAGAGAGCAGTTACAAAGAATTTGGTTCTCAAGATTTATTTGTACCCAGCAGATCAACTTTTGCAAAAGATTTTAAGAGTGTGTTAGTATCAGAATCATGAACCGAATGGGAGAGCTTTATATGTACTGTATACTAATGGATAATATTCCTCAGTATTTTATCGCACCTCTTCTCCCAGAATGTTCTGTAAACTCTTCTTGGTTTGCAGAGTTTTAGTCATCCTTTAACATTTTCTTTTTTTTAAATTTAGTTTGTCAATTCCATTCCATAAGGGAATCAATATCAGAAGTAATGGTAAGATACTATAATAGGAAAAGAGATCCAGTAATAATATTAACAATAATAACTTATGGTTATTAGATTTAGGCTACTTTTAATCATGGAATAATCTTATGAATTGGTGTACACTTTGATGAATGATTTTAGCTGTATGAATATGTTATACTGCAAACGTTTTGCATCCCTTTCGTGATCTAATTTACAAACATGTAAACTTGTGTTGCAGTTCTGCTTTGATGTTTAATAAAAAATTGTTTCAGAAATTGTATGCGTGCTTTTTTGTTTATTTTTTGTTTTTGTTTTGGAGAGGTGTTTGCTATAGGGTGCGTGCACTCACCAGAAAGAGACAGAGACAGAAAGCGAGAAATCACCCCCACAGGGGATGGCCACGCCACAATCCCTTCTCCTCCATTCTCTTCTCGGGATCTTGGGCATGGACGCACACGCGCCCGGTGTGAGTTTAAGCCACCAGGTCCGGGACTTGAACTGCAGTCAACTACATGGGAGTCCAGCATTATAGCCATTATGCCAACTGCTGGCCCCCATCTGTATGTGTTTTGATATGGTTGCCTAAGCCAATGAAGTAAATGTCCTGCTATGTCTAGGGTTGTTTCATCTTAAGTACCCAGTTACTTTTTAGGAGAATAATATTTTGTTAATGTAAATATTACAGGTTATTATACATTAATTTTTAAAAAAATAAAGAATCCAAGATCTTTAAGGGCCAAGAGATTGTATTTTTTTAGGGTAGGCTAAACTACCCAAACCAGAGACCCTGGTGATAATGAATATAAAATAATACAGAAGAGTTTCTCCCCACCCATGGCTCTGAGGTCAGCATTGCAGGCTAACAGGCTTTATTGATTTGGGGATTTATTTAGGGACTTGGGTTGGACATGGCTGCCATTTTCAACCATGGCTTCCAAGTCCCTAGTTCCCATCTCATTTACAAGAAAGAGCAAGGAAGTTCACAGATGGAAGATTTCATGAGAGGTCTCACATTCCATTAGTGTGGAGACTTTGTTGCATCCAGATGCAAGAGTAACAGAAATGTAGCTCCTGACTGAGAAGCCCTATCCAGCTACAAATGTATTGCTACAAATGTATTACTACAAAAGCAGTTAAAGGATTTTAGTGGCCACTAGCAGCCTTGGCCACCACCCCTTTTCCCTTGCTACTAAGTATCTGCACAACTCTCTTCCCTCACTTAGAGCAGTCAGCCTCTTCTCTTCCAGTTACTCACACAGCTCCAAATCCAGGCTCTCTATGAAGGCACATTCATTTAGGTGAAGCTTTAATAGTCTGACAGCCCTAAAGCTGATAGGCAAATGACTCACTCTCACCCTTGCCCCTGCCCATTTATAATGTAGTGGGACAGGATAACCAAATAAAAACTCGATTTGGAAAATGGAATAAAGGGAAACAGACTCAAAGCAATTGTGGAATGCTCTGGGGAACCTCGTAAAGATTTTGTCCCAAATAGTGGAGCAACTTCTTGATGAGACGCTGATTCTCATCTCTGGGGCTTGTTTATCAACCTCTGTAGATTCCCGCTCATTCCTTCCTCCCCCTGGCTACTGCAAAAGCGGAGGCTGGGAGTTGTGAAAACAGTACTTCTTGCTGGTGTGAGCTTGGTGCCATTGCTTTAAGGCCAAGTGCATGTTTCTTCTGCAGTGCCATTCCCTCAAGAACTCAGTCCTTTTATCCCCCTACTGCTCATGCCTCCACTTAGTAATTTTCTTTTTCTTTTTTCCCCAAAAGAGATTTTTTTTCTATAGAGTGTGTGCGTTCACCAGAGAGACAGAAACTGAGAAATCACTCCCCAGGGTGATGACCATATCGCAATCCTTTCTCTATTCTCCTCTCAGGATTTTGGGCATGCATGCACATGTGCCCGACATGAGTTTTAAGCCTCCAGGTCTGGTACTCAAACCACAGTCGCCTATGTGGGAGTCCAGCAATGTAAACCATTACACCATCTGCTGGTCCCTTCGTTTAGTAACTTTCTATCCACAGCCCCCCTCCCCCTTGCTCCTGGTTCCCTGTGCCAGGAATCACAACCATGCTCTGTTCTAGGCCCAGTTCTCAAAGCATGCTTGCTAGCTTTTCTTATGTGACTCTACCTTTCTTTAACGGACGCTGTCTTGAGACCAACTGTACCGGGACGCCATACCCAGGTTACTGCTGCAGGACTGGGTTCCTGCCATTGACAGCTGGCAGAGGAGTCTTAATGGGCCTCCCCTCCACCTCCCACACCTCAAAAATAAATTTGAGCCTTTTCTGCTATTCAGGGCTTAGAAGCAATTCACCTTTCTGATCTTGCAAGGATCCTATTATCAGAACTTTTCAATTCCCTCCCATTTCTGCTTAGAAATAGGTACATCTTTTTTATACCTTACAAAATCATTAACAGCCCCTTCACTTGACACTTTGCCTTTTTCTAGCTATCAGAACTGTCAGCTGAGCAGGTGAGAGAGGTGCCTGGAATCTGCTCCATCCGCTTATACGAGCGGCAGGCCAGTGCATACAGTTTTAGTTTCCGTGAAGGCAGGGCCTCATCTCAGGCTCTCCAAGTCTGTGTTAGAAGTATTGGTGGCGAGCAATACGCACAGGGACTGGGTCAGCTTCTGACGAAGATTCTCCATGACTGGATTGTAGACGGCCTCCTCTGGGCCCTCTTTTCAACGAGGCTGCACCCTTGGGCCCTGTCTCCAGCCTGCCAACTCCAGTTTTGACAAGAACACTGCAAAAATAACCTTAATCTCCCACCCTCGATATCTCATCTCCCTTGGTAACCAACCGAATTTGTCATTCCCCACCCTGGATATGTGATCACCCTCTCCTGCCTTCAGCAAGAATCTTCAACAAGAATTCCTGTATGAGGGCTGTCAGGTGGTGTGGTGGTTAAGGATGCTGGACTCCCACATGGCCAACCATAGTTCAAGTCCTGAACCTGGTGGCTCGCTTTCTCATGTTCCCTCTCTTTAATGTGTCCCTCTGTAGTCACATTAAAAATAAAGTTAAATAAAATTGTTTTTTAAAAAAAATCCCTGTACTGTTGATGTCTTCACTTAGTATTCTGTAATGAACAGACCCTCTTGCTCTGCTCATTCTAAATCCCCAGCCATGTTGGATGTAGTCGGAGCAGAGTCGGATTTCTGTCCCCTATTGCAGGAGTCCTGAACAGCCTCCCCCTGTACTAACAGATGTCAGTAATGTTTTCTGTCCTACTTTCTAGGCCTCCACGCTGGTGGAATGGTGACTGGCAGGGAAAACCTTGTTATGGACTGAGCGTGTCCTCCCCAAATTCCTGTGTCGAAGTCCTAGTCCCCAGTGCGATGACATTGGGAGATAATTAGGTCACGAGCCCTCATGATGGGATATGTCCCCTTGTAGCAGGGACCCCAGAGAGCTCAGTCTTGCTCTCGTTCTGCCCTGGAGGACAGCGAGAAGACAGCGGTCTGCTCCCGGAGGCGGGCTGCTCCAGAGCCTGACTACACTGGCACCCCATCCCAGATCTCAGCCTACAAATGGTGAGAAATGGGTTGTTTTAAAGCCACCCAGTTTATGGCATTTCATTGCAGTGTCCCAGGCCAAGGACACCCCTTTTCTCCAGCAGGACTTCCCTCAGTACTGACACTGACACTCCCCCCCCACCCCAGTCCACCCCGTTGGTATTCCGTTTGGATTCGCAGTAGGTCACTACAGATCACAGCCCTTATGTGGGATGTGTGGGCCCAGGTGGCTTGGAAATTGGAACTTTTCAGATTTTACAAAGTATAACTCACACCAAAATGATTTAGGGCAACATCTGTAATCAAACACAGTAACATTTATGCATAAAATCTATAAATGTTAATACTAAGTAGGAGAAAATGCACACACACACACACACACACACTATATCTCTAGCTATCTCTCTCTCTCTCTATGTATATATATATAATTTCCCCCTCACACACACACTTGGCATTAACACATATGGCTGGCTGCTAGGGAGATCAGGTTTGACTGCAGAGTGAGTTTTGGCCCCAAACTGATGAAGAAAACTTTTCAAAGATTTTCTTTTTGGATTTTTGGCATTGTACTGGGGGCAACAAACCTTTTGTAGTAAAGTAACCAAACTTACGTAAGCATTCCATTCCAGCTGTTAAACGATGTTGCATCTCTTATCTGTTTCTCTTTTGAGATCATCCCTTTTCTAAAAGAAAAATGAGAGTTGAATGGCCGACTCTAAAATTCATTTCGTAGTCCAAAGTGAAGCAAAATTGGTGTTCATGTTTTATCACGTGTTGTGTCCCTCCACCTGTTTCTCCCATTTTGAGTTACCATCTTCTGGTGGCTGTCATCGGCTACTTCTGCGTTAATCTAACCAACATCATTACTAAAGAACACTGGCGATTACTGTAGTTGTCAAGACCACTCGGAACTGGGAACGTGACTCCTGCTCAGAGGTACCTACGGTGTAGGATGTTTTAACTACTAGGTCATCAGGAAGGTCATGATGTCAAGTATTTTTCTAATTTTCTATGCAAGAAATGTGTCATGACTTTCCTGGCAACTCTATACTGGGTCTATATAAGGTCTATTGAATAGTTTTGACTGAATACAAAACCATTTTGGGGGGACCAGCAGTTGGCGTAATGGCTATGTTGCTGGACTCCCCTGTAGTTGACCGTGGTTCAAGTCCTGGACCTGGTGGGTTAAACGCATGCCGGGCGCGTGTGCGTGCATGCCGAAGATCCCGAGAGGAGAATGGAGAAGGGATTGTGGCATGACCATCCCCCCTGGGGGGTGATTTCTCGCTTTCTGTCTCGCTCTCTTTGTGTTTCTGGCAAGAGCACACACTCTATAGCAAAAACCTCTCCAAAAAATTTTTTTGGGGTGAAAATTCTACATTTTTCTACTTTAAATGTAGACTGACACCCTACCAGGACCACTAATTCTAGTAACTTGCTGCTTTTCCGAAGAAATGATCAATGAAGGTAAGGCTATCTGGAAAAAAAAATCCAGAAAAGAAGGTTAAAAGCTTTAGAAAAGGCTAACTAAAATAAAGAAAATAAAAATACACTAACTTTTCTCCTTTATTAGAGAAAGTAAGGTTTAGGTCATTTTAAACAATAAAGTCAGATTATGGAAGTAAAGGAAAAAGTCATTTGATCATTAAGACTTGGCGTTTTGTCCACCGCACAGATTTAGAACATGTTATTCACCAGAGCCTACATTTTGGTAAAACACGTCAGCCTTGGTACCCCCCCAGAGGGTGCGTGCTCGGCAATTCACAGTGACTTGGCAAAATTGGTTGTTCAAATTTTATCACAAGTTTATGGACTCTAACCACACTTGAAAACATATCTACAGGGCCAGCAGGGGGCGTGCTGGACTCCAACATGGCTGCCCGAGGTTGGAGTCCCAGACCTGGTTTCTTGAAAATGTGCAAGCATGCCAGCCCAAAATTCCAAGAGGAGAATAGAGGAGAAGGGATTGCGGCATGGCCATCCCTGCTGGGTGGTAGTTTCTCATTTTCCCTTTCTGTCTCTCTCTGTTGAGCACACATGCTATATGCAAAAACTCTAACCAAAATAAATAAATAAATAAAAAGAGCATCTACAACCAAGAAGGTAAAAATAGCTTTAATCAACCTTTAGGGAAAAAAATCATACACAAGACACTTACCAGGCAAGGTTCATAAAATTAAGAAGGGCTGTATCTCCTGAAGTGGTTCTTGGCTTTCAAAAGTATTCTCATCTAGAATCAGCCAATGTGTCTAGTCATTCAGACATTCCAAATGCAGAGTCCTTGCAAGCCATGTCGTGTTCAGTTAGTGTTAAATACAAAATACGGTTAACTGTGTATTAACACGTCGGTAAACATGGATTTTCTACCATGAAGCCTCGGAACAGAGCAATGGAGTGAAGCACTCATTTCCGATTCATTCATTGAAATGAGATATGATATTCCTGGCTCCGCTTGGCTCTCTTTAGAGAAGGGAAGCTGGAGAGGTACTTTTCTTATACGTAAGTTTAGGAGGATTTTTTAAGGGATATGTCTAAGTCCCAGAAGGAACCTGAAACCTTACCAACTAGCATCAAGTTCTCTGCCTACTTCGTATCAAAGACTTAGACCTTCTGAAAGGTCTATACCTGTTACTCAAACATAACAAATTCTTAAATAAAAATATTTTAAATGGTGGGAGAGCAGGTGGCTAAGGTAGCTGGATTCTACATGGCCAACTGCACAGTTCAAGTCCCGACCCCAGCGGCTTGAAAAACACTCCAGGCACGTGTGCAAAGTCCCAAGACAGGACTGGAAGAGGAGGGACTGTGGCAAGGCCATCCCCACTGGGGAAGGGAGAGTAGGGCTTTCTCACTTTCCCTGTCTCTGGTGAACACACACACCCTATAGCAAAAAAAAAAAACAAAAAAAAAAAACAAAAAAAAAAACATTTTAAAATAGAACAACATGGCTACATTGTGGTTCTGTGACTTTTGGCAACTGCTTTGAAAAGAGGAGCAATTCTAATAGTCACCCCTATTTACCACATGGACAATTAGCTGGGGTTAAAGACTGAGGTTTGAGGATGACAGGAAGAAAGTAAGGTAAAAATACAAAGTGCTACAAATTGATTGATATGGGCCATTAGAAGCTCTTCATAATAATTTAAAGCCTTCCCAATAATAATGTTTGTTAAAGTGGGTATAGTTTACAGAAATACTTGGAGCAGCAGGTGGTGTGGTGGTTAAGGCGCTGGACTTCCACATGGCCAACTGCAGTTCACGTACCAGACCTGGCAGGTTGCTTTCTCTTTTTCTCTCTCTGTTTCTCTCTCTGGTGAGTGCATATGCCCTGTAGAAAATTAAAATAATAATAATCATAATAACAATTAAATTATATTAAAAAGTCTAAAAACAGAAATGCTTGCATTTTATTCTCAAGAGCAATGTATGAATAAGCAATCCTGTGTCTGGGGTAAAGTTCTCTGGTGGGAAACAATGATAAGAACCTAGAAAATCTATATACCACTTTTTGGATAAACCTATTATCTTCGTATTCAAATGTAAAATGTGCTACAATATTATCCAGTGATTTACGGACGACACTTTGATGTTTCTGATCTGTTGACTTTCTGTCAAGGATGCACCTTTTTTTTTTTTTTCCTTCCAAGACAGAGTCTCGCTGCCATGTTCCTCCTGCCTCAGCTTCCCAGCTAGAACCACAGGCGGCAGCACCACGCTGTTCTATCAGACTGGGTCAGAGGATGTGGTCCAGGGCAGCCTCGAGCTTGTGGTCTTCTTGCCTCCATCTCCTGAGTGGCAGGGATTACAGGCACAGCCACTGCCCAGCCTTCAGGCTGAACTGGGAATTGAACGTGGGCCTCCCTGAGGTCCTGGCCTGTGGAACGCAGCGTCCTAGCAGCGTGCTCCACCGTAGATGGGCCAACGATGCACCTCTTTAAAGGAATCTATAACTGAGTGAATTGAGTGTCACTATACTTTGACACAAACTAGGTGAATGTGGGTCACACACAACACTTCTAATTGATAAAACCAAACCGACCACACAGAAGCTTTATTGCATTCAGCTCCACACAGCAGAACACACCCTCAGGTTTACGATAGCCCTGGGGGTTCCAGTGCCTTGTGGCCATGGAAGTGGAAATCTCGGGACCTGCTTCGTTTCCAACAATGGTGACGCTGCTACTTATTATTTTACTCTGCACAAACCAAAACGACTGCCAAACTACCAGAAAAGTATAATTGCTAATGACATTAAGCTCTTAAATCTGATACGTAACATGCCACTTTTATTCTAAATTCAAAGACCAGGTAACTTCAAAGTTATCATTTTTTCGCGCTGCAAAGAAGGGCTAAAGTAAATGTCTGAAGGAGTCGTGTTGCGCAGCGTCGGGGACAGCTGTGCGCGCTGCTGCCAGTTGGCCCTGGCACCTGGTTGTGGAACGCCAAGCAGCTCTCTCCGGTCCGAAGCACTCGAGCGGACTTCAGTCCTTCCGCACTCTTCTTTTGCGGACTGTCTTTACCGGCCCGTCTCCGGATCCTGTGCTCTCATCTGCTTCTTTCATCTAGAAAAACGGATCATGACCATGTTTATTTTAGTATAATATGTAAAGCTTTAATTTTATGTTTCTTATTCTCTAAAATACACATTCTTTTGAAAAAATTTTTGCTAGGGGGCCAGCAGGTGGTGTGGTGGGTGAGCCCCTGGGCCGGCAGGTGGTGTGGTGGGTGAGCCCCTGGGCCGGCAGGTGGTGTGGTCGGTGAGCCCCTGGGCCCACAGGGGGGGTGGTGGGGGAGGCCCTGGGGTTGCGGGGGGGGTGGGGCACAGGTGGTGTGGTGGGTGAGCCCCTGGGCTGGCAGGTGGTGTGGTGGGTGAGGTGAAGCTCTGGGCCTGCATGTGGTGTGGTGTGGTGGGTGAGGCCCTGGGCTGGTAGGTGGTGTGGTGAGTGAGGCCCTGAACTCCCATATGGCCAACTGCCTTTTCAGTCCTGGAGCTAGTAGCTTGAAAATCACACCAGGCGCATGTACATGCATGCTCAAAATCCCAAGAGGAGAAGGAAGGGGGAGGGAGTGCAGCGTGGCCATCCCCCCTGGGCGGGGTGATTTCTCACTTGCCCTCTCTCTGTCTCTGTCTCTTTCTGGCAAGACAAAAACCTCTAAAAAATAAAAATTTGTCAGAGGGTGCGTGCACTCACTGGAGAGAGACAGAGACAGAAAGAAGGAAAGTGAGAAAGCACCCAACTAGGGGCAAGGTCATGCCGCAATTACATTCTGTCACGATTTGGGGCATGCATGCACACACACATACACACACACATACACACCCGTGCACACACACACATACACACACCCGTACACACCTGTGCACACACACATACACACACACATACACACCCGTGCACACACACACATACACACACCCGTACACACCCGTGCACACACATACACACACATGTGCATACACACATACACACACGTACACACCCATGCACACACATATACACACACCTGTGCACACACACATACACGCACGTACACACCCATGCACACACATATGCACACACCTGTGCACACACACATACACACACGTACACACCCATGCACACACATATGCACACACACATATATACACCCGGCATTTCTCTCCAGCTGCCAGATCTGAGACATGACCTCCAGATCAAGCATAGGGGACATGTGGGGTCCAGCGCCTTAACCACTGTGCCCCTGGCTGGCCTGATAGGTGTGTTAATCACCAACCACTATCACATACGTGTCCCCTCACTTCACACAGCTGACCCGGAGGTGACAGACTTCGATGTGTTTCATTTTGGAACAATCACATTTTCAGAATAACCCGACTTAACAAATAAGCATCTAGGAAAGAACACTACTGACAATCTCATTTGTGATGTTACTTCATGAGTTAGAACTTAATCTGCATGCCACCGTTCATGGTTATGCAATATTTTCATTGTAGGGTAAAAACCACTAACGGTTCCCCACAATATTTCTGTAAGTAATGAATTACTGAGCTAGGTTTACAGAGGCTTTTTCAAAACCCCTGGTGCCTAGAGCTTCCAGAAAAATTAGGGGAGAGGAAAGGAAAATGAAATAACAAATTCATGGTCTGAGTGTTTTCATTCCCTTCATTCTTATCCTTTCAGAATATGTTTTTACATCAATTTAACTTTAGGAACAAAATAAGATGCTGAAGGTATTTTACCAAATGAACCTGTTGCTATTTCTCCAGGTTACACTATAAAAATGACTGACCGAACATGAGAAGGCTGAAAGACTGGAAGACGGACATAGGATATTTATGTTCTGTGAAGCAAAACATACTTGGAAAACATCAGAAGATAATTACAAGTATTGTCATTAAAGTCACCGCTGAGGGCTGGCCCCACAGTGAGGGCTGAGTGCTGTGCAGAGAGCGCTGGATCCCACATGGCCGACCACGGTCTGAGTCCCGTGTTGCCCCTGCGGGAATGTGCTGGGTGTGTGCGTGCATGCACGCTCGGGATCCTGAAAGAATGAAAAAACGGCAGAAAGGATGGCAGTGTGCCCAAGGCCTGTCGAGTGGTGCTCCCCCTTCTCTCTCTCATCCTCTCTCTCTGCCCTGTGCACGCAGGCACCCTCTGGCATTAAAATAAGGACAAAGCTGAAATAAAAGCTGTTTGAAACTCTACTGTGGAAGAAATGATCTTGACCTGGTTTTGCCTAAATTTGATATTCGTACAGGTTGAGCATCACTCATCCAAAACTCCAAAATACCAAATGCTCCAAAATCCAAAGCTGTGACCACAAGTGGAAAATTCTACACCTGTCATCATGTGACAGGTTACATACGGTTAAACACTGCAATACGAAAAGACTGTATGTTACCTTTAAACTATGTCTATGACGTATACATGAGACATAAGAAAACCTGAAATCTAAGCACTTCCGGTTCCAAACAATTTGGATAAGGAGTATTTCAACCTGCATTTGATAATGGTCCCCAAAGTCCCTTTAAAAACTCACAGGGCAGGGCCAGCAAGTGGGATGGTGGCTAAGGCCCTGGACTCTCATGTGGCTGACCAGTTTGAGTCCCAGACCTGGTGACTTGCTTTCTCACTTTCCCTCCCTCTCTCTGTCTCTCTCTAGTGAACACATGTGCCCTGTAGCAAATTAAAAAAAAATAATAATAATGATAAATAAAATTAAATAAATAATTCTTACCAAAGGGGGGGGAACAAAACTCTCAGGGCAGTTAATAGTATTTGTGTTGAATAAACTGTAGAAAACACACAAAATGACTTGTTCATTTGAAAGGTGTCTTTACACGGATAAAGGAGAAAATTTGCTTCATCGCATGCAATAGGCCACGCAGAACTGTCCCTTCACCCCATTGAAGTAGTGAAGAATACAACGTGTAGGAATGGGGACTCCAGAGCCAGACAACACAGCTCTTAAAGGACTTGAGAAATAGAGAAAACAGCCTTTGGGGTTATGCTAGGCATAGAAAGAAAGCTGAGGTTTCAAATGATAATACATTCCAGAGGATTTCTGAGTCCATAATAACTAACCAAAATTTTTTTAAGAATTATTTTGTTTAACTTCATTTCTTTTCATTTGACCAGAGAGGGACAGAGAGACACAAAAAGTGAGAAAGCAAGCCACCAGGTCTGGGACTTGAATCATGGTCAGCCATGTGGGAGTCTAGCACTTTTAATCACCACACCACCTGCCAGTCCTACTAATTAAAAATATTAAAGGCATTGTAGAAAGTTCCATTAAATCAGGATATGAAAAGGGATATACATATCAGGTTAATAAGAGGGAAAAATCCAGTTCATTAGATAAAGACCTGAGAGAAACACTACCTGGCAGATAGTACCTCAGCTACCCAATGAGTGAGAGATGAGAAAATATTGAGGAGAAAGTTTTATAATAGCAAATAAAGACAATTATCTTATAATAATAAAAATTACCTCTTAAATAGTCAAATCATCTTATTATACCTTTCAATAGAATATTTTAATGATCAAGTCATACAGATGTACAGGGTGGTTCTATATATATATATTTTTTTTTTTTGAGAGGTTTTTCACTATAGGGCACGTGCGCTCGCCAGACAGAGAGAGATATAGAGACAGAAAGCGAGAAATCTCCCCCCGGGGGGATGGTCACACCGCAATCCCTTCTCCTCCATTCTCCTCTTGGGATCTTGGGCACACACGCACACGCGCCTGGCGTGAGTTCTAAGCCACCGGGTCTGGGACGTGAACCGCAGTCGACTACGTGGGAGGCCAGCGACATAGCCATTACGCTAACTGCTGGTTCCCCTATTTTGATATTTTGTAACACATGGGTTTACCTTACACTGTCATACTAGGCATTGAGAGAATATAAATTATAGTATTTTCTTGCTTTCTTTATGGATATATTTAAAAAACAATATGGAGGCATTTAAAGAAACTGGGAGAAATAGGACAAAAATTCCTTTTACAAACCAGGCTGCTTCTTTTACTGAAATAATTTTTATTATAACAATTACATGTAAAAACAAGTTCATTTCTCTTTGAGTGGCTTACCTCATCTTCTGATCCAGACTTATTTGACTTATTACCTTCTTCTTGCCCTTCTATGATTTCTATTTCTTCCTCGCTCTTTTCCTCGGGCTCAGCTTCCTCTTCTAGAACACAGATTTCATTAAAGGCAAAGACTTGACAGATTAGAGTAATGAATGATGAATGAATGAATGAATGATGAATTGGAGTGTTACCACTGAAAAGTATTAAATAGAATAAAGGGGATTTATTTAAAGTCCAGTATTTTCAAAAAGTTCTTTCCATTCAACATTTTTTAAAAATTATAAATACTCATTAACTTACCATATTTTATAAATAAATCATATTTCAAGTAAGAGACAGGTTTAAGTAACTCGTAAGCAGTTTGTGTGTAATATGAAAACCAAATAATTATCATCTTTCCTGTGTTCACGTCTCAACATTTGACTCACCACATATATACTCTATCTATCCTTGTTCCCTGTGGACAGTCACATGCTTTTTTCAGTTACTGACCCTCCTTTGGATTCCATTTAGCCAGACCTCCAACGTTGCCAACATCATTACTGAGAGCTATTAAATATGCCCTAGTACTATATCCTGTAAAATCTCTAATCGCACTAAATATGGTGTTTAGGGAAGACGAAGTTGAAAATCTTCTGAACTTTATCCCTCCCATGTATTTCCATATCAACAACCTGGGACGATGTGGACACGTGGAAGAAAGTGGCTTCCGTAAGAAGGCCTGTGACACTCAACCATTTCAATTTGCGTGCTAGATAAATGCCATCTATGTAAAACTGACCAAAATTTCAGTATATTGGGCCAATTTCATGCCCTGGTGGTTGGGGCAGCCAGATCCCTTATGTCCACCATGCGGCTCAAGTTCTGAAGCTGCTAGCTTGAGAAACACACCAGGTCTGTGTGCACATGTGCCCAAAATCCTGAAAGGAGGGAGAAATGGAGGAGAAGGGATTGCAGAGTGACTGTTCCCCATGAGGGTGTGATTTCTCCTCTTGCTTTGTCTCTCCGTCTCTCTCTGGGGAACATACACACCCGCTAGTGCCAAGAAAAAAATGTTTTTAATATAGTAAGCACTACAAAGTTACAAAGATAAGGTTCTGAGAACTTACGATCTAAGTATAAATGGTTGTTTTAGATACCGTGACACACACGTTTATATGTATATGTGTATATACATAGGTAAATATGCATATATATGGATAGACATACATACATATATATTGTGACACACACATTTATATGTATATGTGTATTTACATAGGTAAATATGCATATATATATGGATAGACATACATACATATATATGAATTTTTTTTGACAGAGTCTGGTTTTTAAATCAATTGTTCCATCAATTACTAAATTAAAATAGTACTTCCAAGCATAATTTAAGTTGTAGAGGGTTCACTGTGAAGTTTGGTTTTATTTTTACCTGGATATGCATAGGAGGCCATCAAAGAACCACCACCAAAAACCCCTCAGTTCTACAGTTCTATCACTCTACAGGGTTGAGAATAGGGTGGAAAGGGAACGGAGGATCAGCCATCCTAGGAAATTAATCAAATGATTCAACATGTACAATGAACTGATACACAACAGCCCCTGGAAGACATAGTGCTGACTTCATGGCTGTGGTCGCTGGCCCTACACCTGGCTCTTCCTCTGCGGAGGCCACGACACACGCCTTCCATCTCTATATTCTTGGAGGCAAGCACAGTCCTTGCAAAAAGCTAAGACGAAGGGATTCCTAAGTGCTAGACTCCAAAGAGCCTCAGCACTGGACAGAAGACAAAAACTGCCAACAGGGCGACGGGGCAGAGGGTGCCCACTCCCCTTTGCCGGCCACCTCTTCTTGAAAATTCAGATATATAAATTCTATGATGAGCAAGTGAAATGGCTAGACACGTCAAGATAATGTACCACCTTTATGAGCTCTGCCCAGGGTCCCCATTATAAATCACTGTCACGGTTTTACCTTTTTCAAGGACTTCGCCATCGCTTTGCGTTTTTTCCTCTTCCACGTCCACCGGTTTCTCCAGGGCTGCCTTCTCTTCCTTCATGTCCTGCTCAAGTGCTCCCTTAGTTTGCGGTTTGCATATGTCTGTTTTTTTATACTCTGTGTCTTCATGTTTTTTCTGCGGTAGTTTAACATAAGCCGATTTTTACTAAACACGAAGCAATCACTTTAAAAAGGGTTTTGCAAGAACTGACAATCCACACAATGAACTATCACTAAAAATGCATAGAAAAGTTACTTTTAAGAATTACTTGTTCGATTCAAAGGACTCTGAAATATTATGAAATTTGAAAAAAAAAAAAGTTGAAGAAAGTCCATTTTCTTTACCTTTGCTCTTCTTGGCCAACAAAACAAAGCAATCAATGCTATTGGCAACCCTGCGGTCACAAAATAAATGCACCAAAGCCATGGGCGTTCTTCAGTGGCTGCCAGTAACTGTTTAAAGACGCCAGGCTGTAGAAGAAATAAGCATAGAGTATGCAATTCAAATTTGATAGCCCGTCCTTAGAATTACAGCCTACGAGAAGTCTTATTACAGCTAGGCATTTCATATTAGGCAGTGATGAACCCGCAAGCACAAGCGTGTTTACCCCCTTCCATCCTGAAAAGTCCAACAATGAGGACCCGCCAATGAACGAGACTTGGTAGTAAAAGGTGTGCTATTTAAAAGGGGACACTTCTACTCCAAGGAAAAGGATTGTTTCCATTTTCAGCAAATCTCAGGATAGAACTGAATTTTTAGATATATTACTTGATTTGTTCAAAAGTATCCAACTTGTTGATCATTCATTCTGTACTTCCAAAAACTGACTAATAAAATCATACCTTAGAATTACTGTGTTTTGCTTTTCTCTTTTATATAAAGAAGTTTCACATATGACCTTTAGTAAGAAAACTGTCCCTTATTAAAGTAAAAGCCAACACCATCAAATGTTCTAAAAAGTTTCAGAGTTAAGAATCCTTCTACCTACTCTCTGGATAATATTTGCTAGTGTCCAAAGAAACCAAACGCATTGGGTCGTCAGGAAAGTAATGACGGATTTTTCTGGTTTGCTATGCAAAAATGCATCATGACTTTTCTGATGACCCAGTAAGATAAATTTTTCTTTACAATAATTGATTTTACAGATACACTCTCCAAGATGTATTTTGTTAAAATAATTATCTTAACTTTCTAAACAGTGTTAAGATCTGAAAAACAAAACAAAACAAGACAAAAAAAAAAAAAAAAAAGAACCCTGGCACACAATTTATTGATGTCAACATTTCAAAGTGAAAATTACTTAAAATAAGTAATAAATAGTATTTAGATGATTGTGTAAAACTTAGTCATTGAATTGGCAAGATATATATATTGGCAAAAATATAAATAGTCTCATGTCTATAAACAGTAAATGGGGACCCGCAGTTGGTGTAATGGCTATGTTGCTGGACTCCCATGTAGTCAACTGAGGTTCAAGTCCTGGACCCAGTGGCTTAATCTCACACTGGGCACGTGTACGTGTATGCCCAAGATCCCAAGAAGAGAATGGAGAAGAAGGGATGGCAGCATGGCCATCCTCCCTGGGGGGGTGATATCTCACTTTCTGTCTCTGTCTCTCTCTGTCTTTCTGGCGAGCGCACATGTCCTATAGCAAAAACCTCTCATAGATGGATGGATGGATGGATAGATAGATAGATATAGCTAAACAAACAAACCAAACAGTAAGTGGACATTAAAGCCCATCAAAGCTATTATCACTGAATGAATAAAATGAGGTTGTAGATGTGCATATACAGTTCTACATATATGTGTGTGTGTATATATATATATGTGTGTGTGTGTGTACATATATATATATATATATATATATATATGTTGGGTTGTTGGAAAAGTCATAACATATTTTTCTATGCAAAATTTAAAATAAAATTGTATCATAATTTAGTTAAGCTAAATACTGTTTAAAGAAACTTACTCAAGTACATTTTCTTGGCACTTAGTAATTACTACATGTTTATTTGCCTTTAGAAGGGCCATCGCGATAACCTACAGCCAGGACCAAGTGCTATGTATGTATGTAAACATGCATATGTTTATGAATAGACATACACACACACATATGTGAATAATTTTTTGAGAGAGAGAGTCTGGTTTTTAAATCAACTGTTCCATCAATTCCTAACTTAAAATAGTGCTTCAAGGCATAATTTAAGTTGTAGAGAGTTCACTGTGAAATTTGGCTTTATTTCAACCTGGACATGCATGGGGAGGCCCTCAAAGCAGAACCACCAAAAAACCCTCAGTCCTTCAGTTCTGTCGCTCTAGGGTTTAGAATGGGGTGAAGTCAGCACCTTACCTCGTTAGCCTTTGCTATCATTATTTTCAATCCCCAACCATCTGCGGCCCAGCGATCTGCTACTTCCTTTTCCGAACAGATAATGAAATTATCAAAGTAGATATCAGAGTTCATAGACCAAAGCTCTAGCCCAAGAGCACGGAAAGAAGTCAGAAGAAACGGGTGATCATCTTCAAAATAATCTGGATTAGGAATTTTTCGAGGACTCCATACTCCCTGCAAGAAAAACATAATTGAAGACATTTTCAAATAAAGTAACTGCATTATAAATGCTGTTCAAGAAGTAGTGGCTGTTGAATAAAATTAGCAATACTAACTGGAAAAAAAAAAGAAAAAAAATTAACTGAAAGTAATTCATGAGTGAGTAATGAATTAGTGAAATAAAATCTTGTTCCTTCTTTTTCTGTCCTCGATGTCCTCGATGAATAATAAAGATTTTAAACTCCACAAAAATGGCAGTGATATCCAACACAAACAGGAATGTAATTCAGTTTCACAGGTGGTAGTATTTTAGACAGTTTGTTTTTAGATTTCATAGTTTTTTTGAGACAACGTGTCGTGCAAGTTGCCCGAGTCAGAAAGATCATTGTACTGCAAAACTGAAGCCCCTTCATTCAACACATACCCATGACAGCATCGTTAATCAATCCTATTGAACCTGGGGACAACTGTTCAATGGAAAAGTGCCCTTAGATCTCACACGATTAAACTGTCAATCAAATCCAATAAATCTGGCAATATGACCACTCACCAGCCTACTCTGCCATCCTGTACACCTTCCTGAGCCAAGCACTTACTATGTCGTACGCGAGGGGTACGGTGATAATCAAGAAAGACAAGCTTCCTGTATTTATCAAGTCTAATGGGGAGACGGACATCAGACAAACAAATGACCAAAATAAACATTCTTGGCATGGTGGTTAAGGTGCTAGGCTCCCACATGGCCAATCATGGTTCAAGTCCCAGACCTGAAAAATCACACCAGGCACATATGCATGTGTGTCCAAAATCCCAAGAGGAGAATGGAGGTGAAGGAATTATGGCATGGCAATCCCCCTGGGGGCATGTTTCTCACTTTCCTTCTCTCTGGTGGGTGTGCATGCTCTATGGCACTTAAACAAAATTTTTGATAACTGCTATTAAGAAATATCACAGTATATCGGGGCCAGCAAGTGGCATGGTGGTTAAGGCGCTGGACTCCCGCATGGTTGACCATGGTTCGAGCCCTGGACCTGGTGACTTGCGCTTGCTCTCTCTCTCATGCTCTGTAGCAAATGAATAATAATAATGATAAATGAAAATAATTCTAATAAAAGAAATATCACAATAAATAATAGACTATGCAGCCACATATATATGTAATGTTATAAAATTTCAATGAATAATTACTAGAGAGCCAAAGGGATAACATGCAATAGATATTACTAATATAAAAAGCTAGGCACACACAAAAAATATCTGATTGATATTAAAAGAAACTTGGAATCTTAATAACATTAAAAATAAATAGCAGATTAAATACAGGCAGTAATTACTGAAATGTACTACAATGCCTGAGTCCAATCTTGGCCAGAATTCATTTCTTATCCTTACTTCTAAAATAGAACTTTATTCCCAAGTGAGCATCAATTGATTATTAGGAAAGAATTCAGTAGGAAGTGATTTGTCTTCTATCTTTAATTTTTATTTTCTTGGAAAATTAAATAAAGAATGTTATATTTTTATAATAAAATACAAATTTGTTTCTATTTTCTTTGACTTCTTCAGATTCTTCAAATCAAATTTCTAAACGTTAATATTATCAAGAATTAGAGAGACCAGCAGAGGGCATAATGCTTATGTCAATGGACTCCCATGTAGTATACCGTGGTTCGAGTCCCAGACCCAGCGGCTTAAAATTCACACTGCACACGTGTGCATGTATGCCCAAAATCCTGAGAGGAGACGGGATTGTGGTGAACCATCCCCTGTGGGGGGTGATTTCTCACTTCCTGTCTCTATGTCTCTCTCTCTGTCTCTCTGGAAAACGCACATGACCTATAGCAAAAATCTCTCTCTCTCTAAAAGAAAAATAACAATTAGACATAACAGACAATATCGCACCATTTTTAACTTTACTAAGCAATTAGAATATTGAGTAATACCTGGTAGTTGGGATTATCGATCAGTGGAGGTCTCCATATTCCTTTGTATTTTGGGTTGTCTATCAAGGGAGGTTTCCACTCGCCACATCCAATCTGGCACGCTGGGTTGGGAATATGAGGAGCCTCCCACTCTCCGTCCATGTCCTCGTTCCTTGGGGTATTAGAACACAGCACATATAGTAACCTCAAGCCCCTCCTGCCAACCATACGAGCTAGAGACAAAAAGCAAATAAGGAATATTTCAAATAGACTTTTGAAGATGGAGAATGCTTACCAATCGTCGGGTTTCTCAGCCTTAGGATTCGGGATAAATCTTGGTTCATCATCAAGCCAGCCATCAGGTTTAGTAGCACTTAAATCTTCTATCTGAGCAGGTTCGTTTTCATCCCTGTAAATATGGTTTTGATTCATTACTAATCTTTGAAAAGCTTCAAAGTGCATGTTACAAAATTCAGAAAGTACCATGAAAGTATTCAGTTGTCAAGAAAGTCATGACATTTTTTCCGTCTTTCTGTGCAAAAATGCACCGTGACTTTTCAGACAACCCAGTATTTCCTTCCTGTCTCTGTGCTCCTCCCTCCCCATGTCTCGCTCACCTAAGCCCGCCAGCTTTCTGATGTTTGCATGTATTCCTGTTGTGTTCTACCATGCACACATGGATGTATTCTTTTTTTTTTCTTAACACAAATGATAATAAGCTATATGTGTTGAGTTTCTTTTTATTTATAACTTAAAAACACACTTGTTGGGACCAGCAGTTAGCATAATGGCTATGTCGCTGGACTCCCACGTAGTCAACCGCAGTTCACGTCCCGGACCCGGTGGCTTAAACTCATACTGGGCACGTGCACGTGCATGCCCAAGATCCCGAGATAATGGAGGAGAAGGGATTGCGGCATGGCCATCCTCCCGGGAGGTGATTTCTCACTCCTGTCTCTCTGTCTCTGTCTTTCTGGCGAGTGCATACACCCTATGGCAAAAACCTCCCCCCCCCAAAAAAAAAATGTCAACTGAGGCAGTTTGGAAGTAGGCCCTCCTACCAAGATGACAGCAGCTCTGACTGGTGGCTGGGCTGCTGCCTCAGCTGCTGCCTCCTGAGACAGCCTGAGCCAGAACCACTCTGCTAAGCCTCCCCCAGTTCCCTGACCCTGTGAAATAGTGTTTGTCATCCTCACCTGCTAGATTTTGGAGCAATTTATTACATAGGCATAGATCGTTAATATAGTAGATTAAATACAAAAAAGACATTATCTCCTAGCAAAACCACAATTAAGGGTTACCCAATCACACCACAAAATAATAATAATAATAATAATAATAATAATAATAATAAGGTTCTTAAAAAAAAAAGGGCCTGTATGCGTGCGTGCCCAAAACCCCGAGAGGAGAATGGAGGAGAAGCGACTGTGGTGTGGCCATCCCCCCTGGGGGGTGATTTCACCCCTTCTATCTGTTTCTCTCTCCTGCAACATTTTTAAAAATTTTAAAGTAAAAAAATAAAAGTAATAAGGTCCTTATGGAGAAATGACAAAGCATATCTGAAGGGCAAAGAAAACCTCAGTAAATGGAAGGAGACATATACAGGCATCTCTCACCATCTGAATTCAAGCTATGGGGACTCAGGAACTGAACACATATCTCTATTTTGGAAAAATATTTATAATCTTGCAGAATAGAAACAACACAAATATTCAGCTAGTAAAAAATGTATGGCTGGGACCAGTAGTTAGCGTAATGGCTATGTCGCTGGACTCCCACGTAGTCGACCGCGGTTCGTGTCCCGGACCCGGTGGCTT
>NW_006159596.1:1337981-1364968 GCF_000334495.1 Tupaia belangeri chinensis
AAAAAAAAAAAAAAAAAACAACAACATATGGTTAAGCAAACTGAAAAGAGTGAGTCCTATATAGTTTTACAAGATGTTGAGTATATGGGTGATTTAAGGCCAAGTAATCATGAACTGAAAGAGACTGCATCGCTATAAAAAACACGCCTGTGATAAAGACCATATTAGGAATTAAGATAAACACATACTGCAAAATGCAATAAAATCCAAATACGAATGAAATGAAAATTAAGAAAATCAAAAGGCAGGAGAGCACAATCTAGTTTAGAGGGGTGTTTTACCCAAAAGACTCAAAGTACTGGATCATCAGAAAAGCCACGACATATTTTTCTATGCAAAAAATGTGTCATAACTTTCCTGACAACCCCATAGTTCTGATGTTTACAGAAATAAATGTCATTAGTTGTGAGTTCCACCCACTAGTTATGGCTCATTACTTAAGTATGTCCCACAATGCTTTGCTGCTGAGTTCTCTGCTTACCAGTCTTCTGGTTTGACGGCTGAAGGATCAGGGATTTTCGGTCTTTCATCCCACTCCTCGGGCTTGCTATCATTGGGATCTTCGATCTCTTTGGGAGGATTGATGGGAGGAACCACGTCTTCTAGTAGGCTGCCTTTGTTTACAACTATCTGATCAATTAATACTTCAAATGTGTCATCTGGATTCATCACTAAAGACCAATTTAAATATAGTCTAGTTACTATTCTGACATAGTTTAGAGATAACCTTCTAAATAATAAAACTGCCCTAAAAACTCCATGAATATATTTTTTCCAAACCAGAAATAAAGGAATAACACATGTCTTAAATCAAAATAGGCAGAAATTGCTGGCCATACTACTTTCTAAAATTAAGGGGAAAAAAATCTCTTTCAAACTACATTTTTTACAAGAACATGTTCCATTACTTCTCAAAAAAAAAATAACCAAGGACTAGCTCTGTTTGAGATTCATGACTGTCAGTGTCACTTACTAACGACCCCATTTTCTTCAGCATTTTAAGCTTTTTGGACCAATTTCAAACATAAATAGTTCAAGTCAATTACAAAATTGTTCATTTTTTTGTCCCTGAAACTTTTGAAGAGTGACCACTTGTACTGACTCACGCACCTCACCCCTGAACTAAAGTTTTAATGTATATTTCCTACAAAGAAGGCCATTCTCCTATATAACCTTGACCCAGCCACCAAAATCAGGAAATCAACACTGATCCATTACTATGGCTTCGTAGACATTCTTAAGGATAATGTTCCCTGGGCATTTCAAATTCACTGACTTATAAGGAGCAGTGTAAAACATCTCATGGGCGACTTACAACATTCACATTTATATTTTCCAGCAAGTTTGTTTCAAGGTAAATGCTAGCCTTCTAAGTTATCGAGCCAAAAATTTGACAAAGCATCCCTGTACCCTTTTTCAAATGATAAAATAAAATATCTTTCCTCCTTCTACAGTAGAGGGATGACTACGTAAACTTTGGATCTTCAGGGGGAAAAAAATAATAGATGAAAATACCATCTAACGTTTGCTTTCAACAATAAAAACAGGGCCTGTCAACGAATGTGAGGATCACCTGACTTAAGTAGGTAGGCGGGCCACCACTTTCCCACAAAATACTAGGGCACTGGGCAAATCATGATGATTTTTCTGTTTTTCTATGCAAAAATGCATGATGACGGTTCTGAAATAATGACAATCTTCAGAGACTTCGGTCACAATAATGACAAAGTTCTTACAGCAAAATCAAACAATGCAAAGCTTTCTGAGTAAATCCTGCAACTGAAATCTGTATTCAAAAACTATCGTTAAAA
Organism: Tupaia belangeri chinensis; assembly: GCF_000334495.1. NCBI lineage: Eukaryota > Metazoa > Chordata > Mammalia > Scandentia > Tupaiidae > Tupaia > Tupaia belangeri. The sequence goes on from NW_006159596.1 coordinate 1,339,793, forward strand.
CAAAAAAGCAGGTAAGAAATAGGAACCCGTATAAAAACCTCTCTGTTCAAAATTTTGGACAAACTCTGCTCTTAAATTTTCATTTAAAAAATTATTCCAGGGAACCAGCAGTTAGCGTAATGGCTATGTCGCTGGATTCCCACGTAGTCGACCGCGGTTCGTGTCCCGGAGCCGGTGGCTTAAAACTAAGTTTGTTTCAAGGTAAATGCTAGCCTTCTAAGTTATCGAGCCAAAAATTTGACAAAGCATCCCTGTACCCTTTTTCAAATGATAAAATAAAATATCTTTCCTCCTTCTACAGTAGAGGGATGACTACGTAAACTTTGGATCTTCAGGGGGAAAAAAATAATAGATGAAAATACCATCTAACGTTTGCTTTCAACAATAAAAACAGGGCCTGTCAACGAATGTGAGGATCACCTGACTTAAGTAGGTAGGCGGGCCACCACTTTCCCACAAAATACTAGGGCACTGGGCAAATCATGATGATTTTTCTGTTTTTCTATGCAAAAATGCATGATGACGGTTCTGAAATAATGACAATCTTCAGAGACTTCGGTCACAATAATGACAAAGTTCTTACAGCAAAATCAAACAATGCAAAGCTTTCTGAGTAAATCCTGCAACTGAAATCTGTATTCAAAAACTATCGTTAAAACAAAAAAGCAGGTAAGAAATAGGAACCCGTATAAAAACCTCTCTGTTCAAAATTTTGGTCAAAATCTGCTCTTAAATTTTCATTTAAAAAATTATTCCAGACTTTCACTGAAGTCTACAGTAAAAGGCATTGGAAGGGCCAGGCACGGCGGCACAGTGGCAGGGTACCCCTCGCCAGGCTGGGGCCACACGGAAGGCCTCTAAGCAGGCCGAACATGGCAGCCAGGTCCTGTAGTCCTTGCTAGCTGGGAGCCTGGGTGGGGAGAGGGCCGTGTGGTGACAGCCTGTGAAAAACCCTGCTCTCACTCCATATAACAAGACGTTGGATTATGCAAAGTGTGTAAAAGGACTTCTAAGGCTTTCAAACAGAATAGTGTCATAAAGCTATAACAGTATTTCAACAAATGTTTTTAAAGAATAAAAACATCATTCAATAATCCCAGCACAAGAATCAAGAAGAGCAAGCCTTCAGGAGTCAGGCCTGAATCTCTGTTCTGGCTTCCTCGTGCTCTGGGCCAGCTACTTAATGAAGTGAAGGCAAAAGAGAGGGCCCACTGCTCCCTTCCCAGGCTGGCTCCAAAGTGCCCAGGGAGGAGCATGGCACTGACCGAGTGATCAGGGAAAGTTTGCTCTTTTTCTGGGCTTTTGCTGTTTGCTTGCAAAACGCACCCAGTGGCCGGCACGCTGGGCCTGATGTTTGAATTGTGCTTTCTTTCCCCCATTTTTGCACTGTAAGCATTTCCTTCTATTGCTAAGCATTTTCATGGTTATCGTCTCTTCGTCCTGCACAGAAAACCCCCTTAGCTGTAACTCTGAGGTCGCTACAGATTTTCAGTATGTCTTCACACATGGGTCATTTCCTTTCTTCTGGGTTATTACCTGGAAGTCGGATTTTGGTTCCAAAGGACAAAAACCTCTTCTGGCCTTTGACAGGGACGACCAAATTGCTTTCGACCAAGTTTGTACAAGTGAGATGAAATTCATGTGTTCTGTTTACTTACCTAATTTCTCATTACTGCTATCGCTAACATGGTACTCCCCCCGCCCAAATGTCCAGAATTGTCTTTCAGTTATTTTGGAAAAATGTTTTCAGTATCATATCTGATGCTGGAGATAAAACTGAGCTTGGCCTGAGCAGACAAAATGAATGCTTCTGCAATTGCAGCCTTTGGAGAGAAAGTCAAAAACTTTAGTCTTAGTTGGACTTGAACCTTAAGAAAGGATGCTGCTGGGGTCATACCAAAAGGCGCTATCAGATTCTGACAAGCTACGATTTTAAGTAATCATGGGCAGACCAAAACTCTCCAACCATTCGTATTTGGGAACTGGAGAAACGCCCCCTTTTAATGCCCCTCTCCTCCCTACCTATGCAGGCTCCTAGTCACTCAAGCAAAGCGAAGAACATTAATGTACAGCCGCTCAGTGTGCATCTCCTTTCAAAGTCAGGACATGCCACCACCACAAGGCGGGACCTGTTTTAGTGAGAATCACAGGTGCCTCTAGAAGAACGTCTACATGTTTCAGCCTGGTTGGCATCCTCTTATAGTTTTCATTTCCTTCCAGCACCTCTATCGCAGTGTCTAAAATGTCCTAGGCCTCTCCTGTCACCATCTCCCATGCATTCTTCAAGACAAGTTCAAATACAATCTTCACTAAGCTTGCTCCTAGTCTCCAAGCTGGAAGTAACGCTGCTTTGGAACCCCCTGCGCTCTCCCTCTCCCTCATAGGGAACTTTATTTTCTACCGGTACTATAATGACCTATGTCTTATTTTCCCAAAAAGATAGGCTCCTTGAGACTAGGACGCATGTTTGTTTTCTCCCAAAGCACTTGCTATGAATGTATCTGTAGTCAGCAAATATTTTGAATGAATGAATGAATTAAAAAGACATATATACCAAGGGTATAAAGATGAGTCTTCCTGTCTGTAAAGAACTTTTTAAGGTCTACGTCTGGAGGTTTGGCATGTTTTTCTTCAAAAACTCCAGTTTTGGGATGTTTATGTCTGAAGATAAAATGAAGTTTATAGTCTTCTCCACATTTATCTGGTCCAAACATAATGGTATAGGACGTTTTATCATAAAAGTTTTCCTTCAAAGAGAGATGAGTGTTGGGATTAGTTCAGAATCAGAGTATTTAATGAATTTCTCTATTCTATCCAGTCGGTAGAGTTTATGAGAAGGTATTAACTGCTCATTCGCTAACGTACTCTTTATTTACCACGTGTGACAATAAAGGATGTGGGAGAAAGACACATTTTACTTCAAAACATATTAGAAAAAAAAAAAAAAAGCACACACTACTTTCTTCCTGAAGATGTAAGAGAGAGGTTGAAACTAGCCTAGCCTAGCAACACTATAGAACGCTTTAATTACTTTATGGAAATCTGTGTTATTAGTATTTTATTAAAAGAAGCATTCACAGGAAGTACATTTAAGACCTTAAGACTGAAGCGATTATCCATCACAATTACTCAGACACCAGAAAATGACCTTTCTGCACACAAAATGAAGAGAGATTCAGACAAAAACAGACACAGAGACACACACACCCTATTTTACTACTAGTGGTTTCTCTTTATGTGGCGTGGCACAGTGGTTAGGGGCATGGGCTCTGGAGTCAGATGTGGGGTTCGAATCCTACCACTGCCACTTACACTAGCCACGCGTGGCCCTGGGTACATTTTTTAACCTGTCTCTCCGCCTCATCACCTCTGAAGGTATGGAGGTGATCATAGCACCTACCTTATAAGATCTAAGATCAATGGAGTTCATCAAATACAGTGTTTACAGAAATACGTGGCATTAGGCGTTTTTGTCATCCTTTCAGGCGGCCATCACACATCTAAACGAGAGTGTCGGCTATTACTGCGGAGGGCCCGCCCTTTACCTGATCCTAACACAGATTAGGGCGTGAAGAAGCCTTTAACACACGCCTCATAGCCCAGGCAGAGCCACGCATTCTGACAAATAATGTCACATTGATGTCTCACTTGTCTCATGAGGGGACTGCAAAAAGTTTGGGGAAAATGGAATTAAAGGACAAATTAATTTTGGTGCAAAAGTTTTTTTTTTTTGAAATTCATATGTAGTTTCATAATATGCATTTTCCAGGAACTTTTAAAGACCCCCCCTCCGGTACCCCTCACATTTCTGTTACATGCAGAAACCCTGACAGGGCCTTCCATAGGAAAATGTGAAAAATATCTTTAACCTACAAATAGTCCTGATACAACCTCTTAGAATTATAATGCTGCTCCACCATGAAAAAAGTGGGTTTTTTTTCTTTTTTTCTTTTTTTAGAGAGATTTTTGCTATAAGGTGTGCATGCTCACCAGAGACACAGAGACAGACAAAGAGAGAGAAAATGAGAAAGCACCCCCTGCAGGGGGGATGGCCACACTGCAATCTCTTCTCTTGCGTTCTCCTCTTGGGATTTTGGGTACAAGTGCACATGCTGCCAGAATGAATTTCAAGTCACCAGATCCAGGACTGAAACCGTGGTTGACCATGTAGGAGTCTAGTGCCTTAACCACTATGCCACCTGCTGGTCCCAAAAAGTTTTTATAAATTAGTTATTTTCTATGGGTTGCCAATGCCTGAGCAGGGCCACCTTTCCAGTTGGTTCTTCAGCCATTTACTGCTTCTGTGGTTACCTGACTTCTCTGAACACACTTATAATTTTTAGTTTACACAGAAAATAACTCTAAGTGGATATTCCAACAGCATTTGTAAGCACCATGTCACTTGTCGCTTATAGACATGGTCAACATTTTCATGATGCTAAAGGTTGTACAATGGATACCTTCAAGTAACACGGCTTTACAGGAAACTTGAGGGCAACCTGTAAAACTTAAGGGCAAACTCATGTTGGAAAAAGACGTTCAATGTTGTCACTTTCAATTGAAATGAAATTTTCATTTGATCAATTATGCCTTAAAAATACTTATTGACTTTAATAAAGTTTTCTTAAAGATTAAAATATCATACCAGAGTCAAATCATCAGTGTCTGCTAGAAGTTTAATGTATGCACCTCCACAATCAATACCATCTTGAAAATTTACTTCATATCTAAACGGAGGGAAAAAGAACCACACTGCCGATAAATAAAAATTATCAGCTGCTCTTTAAAAATCGACTTTATTACTCTCAATGCATTCAAACATAGAAGTTGACATTACCAGAAAGCGCCTACAAGCATATCCACAGCCTACAGGAAATAAGCAGAAATGCTTTTCTACCACTGTAATATAAGGCACCTCTTGAAAATAGTAAAAACAGAGAGGTTTATAATCAACTGCGGAAAAACCAACCCATGTCTTAGAAATAAGTTTTTCATCAAAACTGTTGAGATACTTTGACTAAACCTGTAACAGAAAACTTCGAATTCTCATGAGGGAGGCACTATCCACATTTTTTGCAATAGCAGAGGCCAGAAGGGTCACAGCTAAGCAACAGAATTCTGAGAAAATGCTAGTGAGCTTAATTCCCGGAGCTCACTACTATCTGTGTGTTCGTTCACCTACACTCAACCCAGTGAAATAAGTTGTCTATTTAATTAGCTAGCCCTGGCAAAGAGATTTTATCCTCTCAGTCAATAATCTGGAGTATTTCAGCCCCAAATAGCCAGGTGATATGAGAAACGTTAGCGGTTCCAGAAAACAGGGAAAAGGCTGAACGAACAAGAGCGCCTCCTTGTGGGATCAGCCCGAGTATTTCCAGACAAGTTTGTTTTGTTTTCAGTCTTGCTCAGATCATGAGGCACAGACTGACTAGCAGTTGGGGGAGGTTTTTGGTAAATGGATGAATTACATGTGACGAAAATCAGTGAGGAAATGGCTGTCAAGGTGAAAAACAGTACACAACCAAAGAGGTTTTCATTTTGTGAAACGAATGAAAACAAAACAAGACGAAAACTAGAGAAGCAACAGGGAAGAGTGATCCTTTTAATAAAAGACTACAGCCCTTTACGGGAACATTTTAAACTGTCTTTGAAGACACTTTGGTGACAAGAAGAAAAACAGTAATTGCATACAAAGTGTTAACAGAAGTCAGTGTGTCTATTTTCTACCAAGAAGATCAGCGGCATGGGGTGCAATTAGGCGATTTTCTCTGCATTGTGAGCCTATGGATGATCCCCTCCCTCACTTTGACCTTTCTATTTCAAGCTGTCTACAGTTGTGATGACAGCTACTCTGTGTGTGTGTGTGTGTGTGTGTGTGTGTGTGTGTGTGTGTAAGAGGTTTTTGCCTTAGGATGCGTGTTCTAGTCGGGGAGAGAGAGAGACAGAGACAGCGAGAGGGAAAGTGAGAAGTCCCCCTCAGGGGGCCAAGCATGTACGTTGAAGTCAGGATGACCTGAGATTTATTCTCAATTCCACCGCTTACTCTCCTGGCACTCTGGGAGGGGCATGTTCTTTAAGTGCTATTTATTCATCTGTCACATGGGGGCATGGCCCATGCCTCCACTCCCAGGATTATTCTGATCATGAAAAAGTACCATGCACGATGATGAGACATAAATGCTCAAAAATGTGAGCTTCTAGGTGTCAGCAGGTGGCATGGAGGTAAAGGCGCTGGATCCCACAAGGCCAGCTTCGCAGTTTGAGTTCCAGTCTCAGTGGCTGGGGAATCACACTGGGTGCACGTGTGTGCGTGCCCAAGATCCCAAGAGGAGAGTGGAGGAGAAGGGGCTGGGCGTGGTCATCCCCCCTGGGGGGTGATTTCTCTCATTCTCCCCCTCCCCCTTGCTCTTCCTCTCTCTCTGGCAAGTGTGTGAGTCCTACAACAAAAATGAAAAGATAAAATAAAAAAGTGATTTTCTATTATGATCAAAAGAGAGATTTTGTGTTTTTTATTAATTTTTTTGAGGACCACTTTAAAATAAAATTTAAAAAAAGCTTTATCTTTAGTTTAAGAAGTGACTGACCAAGAAGTGTTTTCCTAGAACTTTTGCCTTTGAAGACTATAAAGCAGAAAAAATTGGTATAGGATATAACTTACAGGACACTAGTTTCAGGGAAAATAGAATAAAAAGAGATGTTGGTTTTTTACAGATGATTGAAGGACAAAAGCTTCTGTGAAAAGAACAGCATTGTCAATTGGCTCTAAATGTTCAACATGGCTTTGTTGCTCTCTTAAAATGCCGAGACTCATACTCTACCCATTCCTTACGCTACGAGTTTCAGTTTTCAAGTCACTAACTCGGGCCTAGTGTAAACAATTCACCATGGATTACAGGGTCCGCCTGATGCATATCATACAGCCCGACTGCTGCCCCGCCTCAAGGCAGGGAGGGCTGAGGACACACGCAGAGGATGTGGGACCCCAACTTCTTTAAGAGTTCTTTTCCCAGACTGTTCTATGAAATAGGAGCTATTGTGGGTGGGAAATAAACTTCCATGGTCAAGCATGTTTGGAAAACACAGTATTTAAAGCCAAAAGCAGGAATTTTGTTGTGTTTTGTTTTTGATTTATTATTGCTTACTTCTTTTTTAAAAAAAAAGAATTAATTTTATTTAACTTTTTATTTAGTTAGTTAGTTATTTTAACTTGACCAGTGAGGGACAGAACAAGACAGGGAGAGAGGGAAAGTAAAAGCCACCACCAGGTCTGGGACTTGAACTGCAGTCGGCCATGTGAGAGTCTAACACCCTTAATCACCACGTCACCTGTTGGACCCTACTGTTAGTTTCTTAATGAGACAGAGAAAAAGAGGGGGGAATGATTTTGGGCAGGGTCTCATCATGTTGTGATCCTCTTCCCTAGCCTCCCAGTTAGCTAGAACTAAAGGTGTCCACACCTACCTATCAATTTGGGCAGGGACTCGAACCTGGGCCTCCCACATGCCTCAGCCTCTAATGTTCTAGCCACATGACTGAGCCCTCAAACAGGTGTTTATATGCAGAACTCCTAAAGTCCTCAATGGGCCAGCACGCTTCCTGTCCCCGAAGTTAAGATTTTCTTAGCTTCCAAAACTTACATGACCATATGACATATTAACATGTACACAAGTTGGGAAAAACAGCTTTAAAATTGTGTTACAAATCCATAGTATTTATATTACTTAATCTAAAATCTCTTCACTGCTTAACCCATCTAATTTTATCAACATTAAAGAGAAGACATTTATTCCCCTTTCTCTTTAAGTCTATAAAAGACTACTATTCAATTCTTGGTCCTTTTCTTTCTTCAGGATAATCATTTCACAATTTCTTTAGTAATTTTTAAACTTTATTTCCAATATTTGCTTCTAGTCGTTCAAGCTGTCATTTGCTTACATGCCTAGCAGTGACTTACCCTGAAAATATTACTAGGTTGTTGGGAAAATCATGATGTATTTTTCCATGTCTTTCTATGAAAAAAATGCATCATGACTCCCTCAACAACCCCACATATTTGATCCATTTTACTCTGGAGAAGTTAAATTTTATACTATTTTCCTTTATCCTTTCATTTAAGCCACAAAGGGTCAGACTAGAAAGTGATTCACCTAAGTTTCAAGAAAATAATAAGATTATCTTCAAACTCTCAAGGAAAAAAAAAAAAGTCCTGAATAACGATAAATAATACCAAGCTCAAAAATCGGTCCCGTTAAATACCTGTAACTGTGTGTTTAATTTGTTTAAATACTGCTCATATATTCTTCGACATTACAGAATATATAAATTCACTGAAATTACTTAATGTCGACTAAGCCAAAGCAGCACAAGCATGCTAGGCTGACTACATGCAATTTCACTTAATATCGCTAATATGTCAGTGACACAACACAGGGACACGTTTAACATGGCGACAGGAACGGAAGGGTCTTGGAGTGATAGGACTCCCAGTGAACCAGACTTCCTCCTGTGCTGTAATTAACTCCGGACAGCCACGTTTTCTGATACAAGGTAGAAAGGGACAGTTATACACTCCGCTCCTTTGTTTACAATTTGAATATTAGGAAATGTTGTGAGTTCACGTAGATTTATTCTGGTTTTACAGCAGTATAGATCAAATAAACTTGAGGAATTTACACCTGGTTTTACGATTGTACACACGCAACATCACTAGCTTATGTCAAGGCGGGGGAGGGTGGAGAATGCCTGTGAGAACGAGGACCTTTAAACGGGGCCTGTGCTTGCAAGACACTGACCTACACATGTTAAAATTAACATGCTCCCTTTGAATATTATCTCTGGTTTAACGACAATAATTAGGGCTCCTTCCTGAATATTCTGAGGTTAATAACTTAGTAGCAAGTCATTTCAAGGAAATGCGATAAAACTAGGGATTTTACTATGTGTTTTTATATAATTTATGATTATATATATGACAGCATAGATTATACAGTTTTATCATTAACCTGCTTTTTATTGAAAAATCTCATGGTACATATATATATAACTAAGTGAAACTGAAAAGGGAAATCTGTATTTTCATACCCCTTCTCAAAAACAAGCTATATTCAGACGCCGAATTACAAGAAACCAGCGCAAGATTCAGAAGGAGAGTGTTCAAAAACGTAGTCAGACTTACTGAACTACCAAAGGCTTGTCAGCGAACACGAAGGGCTTGGCCAACACGGCCGATATGGCGTGGTGCTTCGCTCTAGACTTCAACACCAGCCCTCGGTCTCCAGGCACCCGGTTTTCCTTCAACTTTTCTATCTCCCATCTTCCTAAAAAAAAAAAAAACAAAGGCAAACAAATTAAACTAGCACAGAAAACACCACTCAAAGCATTATTTAGCGGCATTGTTGGATTTGGGAAGAATACAACTAAGATTTAACCCGGGAAACGCCTGCAACTATGAATACAATGCACGCCTGCTCTTTTTCCCTTTTTTATCCTGTTTGAGAATGCTTTTGCTTTCTTAGCTCTAGCTGCGGAAATGAATAACGACACGACAGTATGGGGGTCTGGCCCTCGTAAATCTGGATTAGTTTGGTTTTCTTTGAGAGACATTTTACATCAGTGGTCTGTCCATGGGGCCTGTAAGCATCATTTTCTAAAATGAAATATTAAAAACTGCATGAGGCAACGAGCATTCTGAACACCAGGTGAGCAGTGTGCCTCCATCTATTCATTTTGAAACCCATGGTGCTGGGGTGAGAGTGGTGTGGCAGTTACGGTGCCGGACTCCCACATAGCTGACCGCAGTTCGAGTCCTGGGCTTGACATCATGAAAGTCATGCTGGGCACGTGACTGTGTGCATCCCAAACCCCAGGAGAATGGAGGACGAGGGATTGTGGCATGGCCAACCCCCAATGGGATGGGGGCTGTGATTTCTTACTTTCCCTCTCACTGTCTCTCTCTTCCTCTCTCTAGCACATGCACCCTATAGCAAAAACCCTAGTGAGAGAGAGAGAGAACCCATGGCACGACTCCCCAGCTACTCTCCTCATTCATGGCAGTTACTGTGGGGATGTGGATTTTATTTTGAAACCTGGATGCTTAATTCACACCAACCTTTCCTGGCTAAGCCGATCAGTATTTAGAACCTTGGGCCAAGGAAGTGGCCACACTCTGGACAAGCACTAAGCTACAGGGTGGCAAGGCTGAGTTAGGCCCCCTGGTGCCAGGATTTCCCAGGTTTGAGGTCTGGACATTCTGAAATTAGATGGGGCTGGGGGGGCGGGTTCATACAGTGTAAAGTGGCCCCCTGCAGCTCAAAAGTATGTTGAATTTTACTCTGTCTTTTATTCTTTTTAGAGGAGAAAAATGGCTTATATTGATTTGTATAAGATCTTCTAGTCTTGAAAATTATAGGTTTTTCTATTCCAAGAAAGTAACAAGTCAGCAAAAACTGGCTATTTTCCAGTGTTAGGTCAACTCAAAACATTCCCCGATGGGCACAGTTGAGTCACTAATGTCCTTACGACCCTTTTCCCCCCTACTAAAACAAAACAAAGCAAAATGCATGAAACCGAACAACCTCACTAACCAAAGAGGGGTGATTAGAGGTGATGCTGGTCTACCCGAGTGTACACTTTATTGAGCTTTGTACACTGCATGTAAGCTCACAGGGTTCCTCACTTTCCTCCCACCTAACTCGGTGATACTCTACTTGACAACTATTTCATTGGGTTTTCCTTTTCTCGCATTGGTAACGAATTATTAGCACTAGAAACTTGTGGTGTGCCCCTCCCTGCCAAATGGCTTTATTTTAAGAAGTCACAACTTTAGGGGGCTGGACAGTTGCACAGCAGCCGGTCACAGCTCTGTGAGGCTGACCTACAGGGGTCTGGGAGTGCCCTCTTCAGGCCTCCCGGTACATGGTGGGTGGGCGAGGCCATCGGGCTGGCTGAGGCTGGGAGGAACCATGGCTGCTTGTTGGGGGTGCTTGTTCCCCTCTCTGGCTCTGTCTTTGTCTCTCTTGTGCTTGTGTAATAGATAAAACAAACAAAACAGAAGTAACAACTTTATCTTTTTGGATTTTTAAGATACTGATAGTAAAGGACTTTAAAACAATGTTGCCTGGGCCAGCAGGTAGAGTGGTGGTTAAGGCACTGGACACTCCCACGTGGCTGACCACCGTTTGAGTCCCGGATCTGGTGGCTTGCTTTCTCACTTTTCCTCTCTCTTTCTCTCTCTCTGTTTCTCTCTCTGGTCAAATTAAAATAAATTAATGAATAAATACAATTAAATAAATAATTCTTTAAAAAGAAAACAATGCTGCCTTAGTGTTTAGTTCTTGCAACCATGTACATAAATTTATACTTAGTTGTTGCAACTATGTATATAAATTTATTACTTAGTTCTTTTTTTTTGTTTTTTGGAGAGATTTTTGCTATAGGGCGCGTGTGTTTGCCAGACAGACAGAGAGAGACATAGAGACAGAAAGCGAGAAATCAACCCCCAGGGGGGATGGTCACGCCGCAATCCCTTCTCCTCCATTCTCCTCTCGGGATCTTGGGCACGCACATACATGCGCCCGGCGTGAGTTTTAAGCCACCAGGTCCGGGACGCGAACCACGGTAGACTGTGTGGGAGTCCAACGACATAGCCATTATGCTAACTGCTGGCTCCCCTTAGTTCTTGTAACTATGTATATAACTTTAGTACTTAGTTCTTATAACTATGTACATAACTTTAGTACTTAGTTCTTGTAACTATGTACATAAATTTATCATCTATAAACATGGTTCTTGTAACTATGTACATAAATTTGTCAGCTATTAAAAATGGTACTATAGGGACCAGCAGTTAGCATAATGGGTATATCGCTGGATTCCCATGTAGTCAACCGCGGTTCGCTTCCCAGACCCAGTGGCTTAAACTCACGCCGGGCGCATGTGCGTGGGTGCCCAAGATCTCAAGAGGAGAATGGAGGAGAAGGGATTGTGGCATTGCCATGCCCCCGGGGGGGGGGGATTTCCCACTTTCTGTTTCTTGTCTCTCTGGAGAGTGCACGCAGCCTATAGCAAAAATCTCTCTAAAAAAATAATAATAAATGACTATAATACATGTTACTTTCATTTTAGAAAACTTGTGACAAGGTAATTATTCCTCAGTGACATGAGGTTTTCTCAACATCAGATAATAACTTTCTATTAACCACAGCATTTACCCTGATTCTGTACAATACTAGATAATATAAATCCTGCTGCAAATACATTTCAAGAAAATTTACATGGCTTTTATAACATCTTGAAAACTGGTCACTTAAAGAACTGATATTTATAATATAATAGTCATACTTTTAAAAAAAAATTGCCAGAGAGCACATGTGTTTGCTGGAGAGAGATGGAAAGTGGGAAAGCAGCCGCCATGGGGCACGGTTACAATCCCTTCTCCTCCATTCCTCCCTTCCTTCTGGATTAGGGGCATGCATGCATGCCCGGCATGTCTTCCAAGCTGCAAGGCCCAGGACTTGAACCCTGCTGTTGCTCATGTAGGATCCAGCTGCCTTAACCACCAGGCCATGAGCTTGACTTGTACTATCAGTACACTGACTCATAAATGAATCTGAAAAATGTAAATAACTGTACCCAAATATCCAAGCTGTATTCTAGTACATGTTCCCTGTAGGCTTGCTTATTCCTGAACTGCTTGGAATGAGTGTTACGCAGGTGGATCGGGAAGGCAGTGTGTTGAACTCTGTGGCTACCAGATATTCTTGCAAGGAAATCGGAAACTGATCTCAACCAGCCATGGTGTATGAAACACCGCTGAGGTCTAGAGCCACGACAAACTTTTAGCACCTGGAGCTTTTGCAGATGCCCTGTCCTTCAAAGTTTCTTTGAAGAAATGGAACAAAGTCAGGATCAGCAGATGGCATAATGGTTACGTTGCTGGACTCCCACATAGTCCACTGTGGTTCGAGTCCCAGACCTGGTGGCTTAAAACTCAGGTCAGGCACGTGTGTATGCATGCCCAATATTCTGAGAGGAGAATGGAAGATAAGTGACTGTGGTGTGGCCATTCCTCTGGGGAGGGTGATTTCTCACTTTCTGTCTCTCTGTCTCTGGAGACCATACACGTCTGATGGCAAAAACCTCTCTTAAAAAAAAAAAAAAAGAAAGAAAGAAAATTGAACGAAGTCAGTCAAAAACCACACCTAAACCTAATCTGTTAGAATTTGTGTGAGCATCAGATAGCGTAATGGCTATGTTGCTGGACTCCCATGTAGCCCATGTAGCCGACCGTGGTTCAAGTCCCAGACCCAGTGGCTTAAACTATTTACTATTTAAATAAATGTCTTACCATCATAGATAGAAATCGCTGCATCTGTATCATCTTTCTTTGCTTTTGATAAGACCCACCTGCAAATAAATTTGAAAGCACACGTGTGTAGTTAGAAATGAGACTAGCAATTTGCAGACACACTGCATACTGTAAATGTAACAAAAGATTACAGACACTTTCACTCTTAAAAAATAAAGACTTAAGAGAGGAAATAAAGATGTAATGCTAGAGTTAAGCCAGATAATATGCTAGCCATGTGACCACAGGTAAGCCACAGTAAGCCTCAGTTTCTTTTCCTTTCTTTCTTTCCTTTTTTTTTTTTTTTTGGAGAGGTTTTCGCTATAGGGCGCATGCACTCGTCAGACAGACAGAGAGAGACATAGAGACAGAAAGTGAGGAATCACCCCTTAGGGGGGATGGTCACGCCGCAATCCCTTCTCCTCCATTCTCCTCTCGGGATCTTGGGCATGCACGCACACGAGCCCGGCGTGAGTTTTAAGCCACCGGGTCCGGGACGCGAACCGCGGTCAACTACGTGGGAGTCCAGCGACATAGCCATTACGCTAACTGCTGGTTCCCAATCCTCAGTTTCTTCACAGAGAATATAAATAGTACTTACCCAGCTCTTTAGGGTAGCATCTGACACATTGTAGCCAGTAAGTATAATGATAATTAATAAATATCAGAATGTTTATTATTATTAAAGATGGAGTAGCAAATCAAATGTGTCATCTAAACTAAGGAAGCTAATTTCTGTCCTAGAGGATGAAGAAATGCCGAAAGTTTTCTTATTGCATTTGGAATTTATTTGTATGTATATTTTCTTTGTATAAATGAAAGAAAATGAAACATGTGCACCAATAACGAAAATGTGTGAAGCATTAGTTTATACTACTAAATAAAGTACTTGAAAAAATGTGGAGGTAATTCTCATAGATCAATAACCACTAACTTCAGAGAAGCAAATCAAGACCAATAAATAAATAAATAAATAAAAAACTCTCTTGAACGAATACTTACCCGGCCAACCTTCCACTATCAAAGGTTTCTGTAAAATACACTTCTCCTATCGGCTGAGGTGTCTTATATTTAATCTAGAAAATGAATGTTTAAAAAGCTGACGTTATGCCTTTTTACAAGTACTTAAATGACATCATCTCGCGAGTCAAGGACCTAGTACACGATGGCCACGTAGGTGACACGGGCAGGAGTGACACGGACCCTATCCTCAAAATGGTAAGATATGTGCGAACACAGAGCTAGCCCGTGTGCAAACAGAGCGGGCACTGATTCCCCACCCGGGAGGAACCGGAGGGCGTGCTTAGAGGAGGTCTCCCAACACACTTGACGTGGTCTTGAATGCCCTCTGGCGAGGGACAGCGTTCGGGGCTGAAAGTCATTAGAAGCAGAGAAGACAGCATATTGAAAAGGATGTAGGATGAGGGCTAGCAGGTGGCATGGTGGTTAGAACCCCGGACTCCCACATGGCTGATGACAGTGTGAGTCCTGAACCTGGGAGCTCTGGGAGCTGCTGTTCTCACTCTCTCTCTCTCTCTCTGTGTCTCTTTCTGATCAAATTGGGGGGGCAGAGGGGGAGAAAGTGATAATAATAAATGAAATAGTTTTGAGAAAAGAAAAGCAGGGAAGGTGAAATGCCTAGTAAGCGCAGAGGCTCATTTAACTCTTACATCTCGCCGTCAGGTGACTGCCAGGTCTCATCTTCCGGGATTAGGAATCCAGAGAAGGACTCAATGGAGACCACACCACAAAGCACCGCGTAAGCTGCTCCGACGGTGATGGGGTGGGGGAGGGAATCCCAGAGATATTGGAAAGGGACAGGATAGAGGACCGTTTTATCGCAGTGACGACCCTGGTGGTGACACATGCCTTCTTCAGTCCTCACGATACTTCCATGAGGTAGTTCCTGCCGGGGCGGTCCCTGCACACGTGATGAGACTGGGAGAGGGACAGTGCTGGACCCACTGCCACACAGCGAAAGGGCGGAGGCCCGAGACTGGAGTCCAGGCCGGCTGCCTCTAGGGCACACACGCTTCACTACGCTGTGTAGGACTTGCCAACAAAATCATTTTAAAAACTGGTTTATTAACAAATTATCAATGGCTAACTTGAATTCACAATTAATGAGTAAATTTTATCCAATGTAATAGACCAACCTGGGTCCTTCCCAAAGCAATGTTTCCTGAGTCAGTCTGAGAGACTGGGTATGCAATTTCGTCTCTTGGTCTTTAGGGAAAAGGTACACACATGCTTTCTCTATTTTCACTGTCCCCACCCTGCCCTCACAGTACACTTCTCTATCAGCTAAAGAGAGGAAAATCGGTAATTAAATGCACTTCTACATAATTACTGTGAGGGTCAAGATTTAGCCACCGAAAGGGCCAATCTGCTATGAAATTGGCCGAATTGCAACTTTACTGTTTCCTCCATATTTGAAGCTTGGCAAAATGGGCAATGGTATACCAAGAGACTTCCTTCCGCTAGACCACCTTAAAATCGCCAGCTGTTTATTTTGCCCTTTACGTGTACTTTACTATACATAGGTTATTCATGTGATAAAATTAGGAGCATCCAAAAAAAATGGTTCTTTGCCACTTTTTCATCACCTTCTCATAGCATCATCAAATACAGTCAATAGTGGTAGGTATCTGCCAATTTCTTCTAAGCATTAACCTCCACAGACCCTGGAGGCAGCGAGTCCTAAGGGAGCCATGTGCACTTGGAGGACTCGCTACTTGTAGATCACATAGCTACGTTTAAAACAATATGTCTCTGCAAAGCTTAAAATTTAAAAGGCAAAAAGTATCCATGAGTATCCATCTTACACAGTTAAACACTTAGACTGGAAATGAAAACGTCTTAATAAAAAATGAAGCAAAGGGGACTGGCAGGTGACATAGAAGTTACATTGCTGGACCCCCACATGGCCAACCACAGTCTGAGTCCTGGATCTGGTGGCTTGACACTCAGGCCGGCACCTGTGCATGCGTGCCCAAGAGCCCAGGAGAATGGGGGAGAAGGGACTGCGGTGTGGCCATTCCCCCAAGAAGTGATTTCTCACTTTCTCTCAGTCTCTGTGTCTCTCTATTCAGCGAGCACATGTGCTCTAGGGCAAAAACCTCTCAGAAAAAAAAAAAAGAAGCAAAGAAGACTACAACAACTATTGCATTATCAGGAAAGTCATGATGTATTTTTAAGAGAAAAACACAGAAAACTATGTTATGATTTTCCCGATGACCTAATATATATTATTCACTTTGGTCCTTAAAACAAGCTGGCACGATACAACTAGTGCTTTCTCATTGAAAATATTTCTGGCTATCACAATATTAGATATGACTATTTCTCAATGCAAAAGCTCTTATGGGTTGGCAAGGTTAAAAAAGCCTCTGTCAAGTTTCCAGGACTCCTCACTAACTCAAAACACATCTTAGCAATGGGGGGAGAGAAACATCAGTTCCCCTAACAGATTACCTGCCTCACCACCGCCTTCCTTCCTAATTTACTCTCCTTAGTAGAATTTTTTCTTCAGAGAAATACAGAAAAGCCTTTTACTTTACTTCTAGAACTGCAAATTATACTACCTTTTATCTTATCTGAATAGACCTGCTAGTACCAGAAATAAGACTAAAACCTTACTCCTAGCTAAAACAGTTACTGATAACTAGTCTTCTTTTTACTTTTTTTTTTCATTTGTTAGAGGGCATGTGTGCTCACCATAGAGAGACAGAGACAGAGAGAGAGAGAGCGAGCGAGAGAGAGAAAGTAAAAAAACACCCTCCAGGTGAGATGACCAAGCCACAATCCCTTCTCCTTTATTTTTCCTTTTGAGATTTCAGGTATGCACACACAAGTGCCAAGTATGTATTTCAAGCCGCAGGATCTGGGACTTGAACTACACATTTGGCATGTGAGATCCAGCCTCTTTTACTGCCATGCTACCAACTGGGGCCCAATTAGTCCTCTTTAAAGAAATGGCAAGCTCTCATTTCGATCGTGAAAGCCTCCCCATTTATTTGTCAAGAAAACTGCGGCAGGTGCCAAGCACACATTCCTGGTGTATAAGGGTGCTCTAAAGAACACAGCAAGACTGCTGGGAAAAAAAATTATGTTCTTCTGCCTACTCAGCGAATGAATACTGTTAGAACTGAAACGACACTTAAGAGCTCAGTCACTCTGACTGGGTTATCAGGAAAGTCATGACCTATTTTTATTTTTGCACAGAAAAGCAGAAAAATACGTCCTCACTTTCCTAATGACTCAACATCACATAAACAAATAACCCGTTTCTCCAGGACTTACCTCTGAAGAAATTTCACCCTCATTAACATCGGTGTCGTCTGAACTTTCCTCAAAGTCGTCCATCTCAACACCCTCGTCCATGAATTCTGCGTTGACCGAGATGACTAGAAGGCCCAAACACAGCCACCAGTCTTGGAAACGCATCTTCACTCTCTGTGAGATGAGAAGCAATCGGTGAACATAAAACAAAGTTGTGAAAAATACGTGTTAAGTATAAGTAGAAAGAAATCATTTCTCCCTGATATCTCCTTTGTCTTAGGATGGCTTTTGAAACAAACAAAAGTATTTAAATGATTCCTTGAGCAAGTAGAAATACGAACGTCCAATCTCTTAGGAAACGTTACAACTTCAGACCTTTTTCCAAAACCAAACGGCCAGAGGTCAGATGGTGGCGCTGCGCTCAAATGCAACAGCTCTGAGAGGCTGACCCACGTGGGAGGAGTCCAGGTGTGACCCAGAGACCTCCCTGAGTATCCCGGTATACAAGTGCCCACGATCCAGGGTTGGCTGGGGCTGGGGTGGTTTGCAGCATCAGTGTCAAGTCTCTATGGAGTATGTCTCTGTCTCTCTCTCTCTCTCTGCCTCTTGCTTATGGGAGAAATAAATGAATAACCCAAAACCCAAAAAACAAGGAACTGATTATATAAAAGCTAAAGACAGAGATAACAATGAGTCTCAGACTCAAAAAATACACAGACACCTTTGAAAGAGAGAAAAAAGTATCATGATCTTTAAATGTTTGCTTAAATTATATTATCATGTTGCTTAAGTGTATATAAATTTACGGTTGGAAATTTATGACAAAGCCAAAGTACATTTATATATAAAGACCAGAAAAACGAAAGAAAAATATTTTTATCACAGATTTCATGTGACAGTGTTTTGCTCAAATCAAATCACAACAATAAATAAAAGAAATATGGTGTTTATTACAATCAGATTGACTAAAAAGAAAAAGAAAGATTTTTTTTTGCAGTTACTATTCCTATAATTCTGTGGTTACATAATTATCTTAACTACTTCTCTATCCAAATACTATAAAACTCTTGTTCCTTACAGCATTCCCCGTGCTGAGGAGAAGCTAAATACACTCTGGCTGGCTCAGCAGAGGCACGTGTTTTATATAGTTATATCCTCCCCTACTTTCAATAGTATAC
Organism: Tupaia belangeri chinensis; assembly: GCF_000334495.1. Classification (NCBI taxonomy): domain Eukaryota; kingdom Metazoa; phylum Chordata; class Mammalia; order Scandentia; family Tupaiidae; genus Tupaia; species Tupaia belangeri. The sequence goes on from NW_006159596.1 coordinate 1,358,597, forward strand.
AAACATTCAAGTTTTATTTCTTGGTACCAATGGACTTTTATTTTATCTTGTTTAGAGAGAGATTTTTACTATAGGATGTGCACACTCACCAGAGAGACAGAGAGGAAGTGAGAAATCATCCCCCTCCCCCGGGGCGGATGGCCACGCCACGATTCCTTCTCCTCTACTCTCCTCTTGGGATCTTGGGCACACATGCACACGGGCCCAGCGTGAGTTTAAGCCACTGGGTCCAGGACTCAAACTGCAGTCAACTACGTGGGAGTCTAGTGATGTAACCATCTGCTGCTCCCACCAATGGACTTTTAAACACCAACTTAATGTGGGTGCCGTAACTGTCTGGCAGGCCCTGGTTGTCGGGTCATTCAGATACTCCAGAATGTAATTATTGATACATTACCTTTCTTCCCCAAAGTTACCATCGACTTAAAAAAATTTTTAAGCATTTTTTTTTTTTTTACTTTTTTTAGATTTTTGCCACAGGGCATGTGCACCCACCAGAGACAGAGACAGTGAGAGAAAGTGAGAAATTACCTCCTGGGGAGATGGGCACACCTCAATCTTTTTTCCTCCAGTCTCCTCAGGATCTTGGCCACACATGCCTGGTGTGACTGTCAAGCCAGGTCCAGGATTTGAACTATGGTAGACCATGTGGGATCCAGCACCTTAACCGCCATGCCACCTGCTGCCTTCCCCCCCAGTAATAACATTCTTTTTCTTTTTTTTTTTTTTGAGAGATTTTCACTGTAGGGCGCGTGCGCTCGCCAGACAGACAGAGAGAGACATAGAGACAGAAAGCGAGAAATCACCCCCCAGGGGGGATGGTCACACCACAATCCCTTCTTCTCCTCCATTCTCCTCTCGGGATCTTGGGCACGCACGCACACGCGTCTGGCGTGAGTTTTAAGCCACCGGGTCCGGGACAAGAACCGCGGTCGACTACGTGGGAGTCCAGCGACATAGCCATTACGCTAACTGCTGGTTCCCAGTAATACATTCTTAAAGAGACCTCTTAGAATTCGGAATAAATCTGTAGTGGAAGGAAGCACTGGATTCGCAATGAAATCATACTCTACTTACCAGAAGGGCCATGGTAAAAAAAAAAAAAAAAAAAGAGAGAGAGAGAGAGACAGAGACAGAGACAGAGACAGAGAGAGAATTACAAGTGTTGGCCAGATATGCAGAAGTGGAACCCTCCTACCTCATCGGGAGGGGAAGAAAGTAAAATGATGCAACAGTTTTGAGCAACATTGAGGCAGTTTACTTCTAAATGGAAAGGACCTACAGTCAATGAAAATACGCTACGAAACACAGCAGAAAGTGGAAAAAGAAGGACGGCAGCAGAATCATCGTGGGGGGGGATACAACTCTCTGGATATTTAGGCAATGAAGTACTACTGCAAAGCATTTGACGGCGTGTGGATCTGTTATTCCAAAAATGAGAAATGAGAAGGTCTGACGTCCATGCAATAATCCAAGTTCAAAGCCTGGATATGGGGCATATTATTTGGTTCTATTAATTATAAAAAGAATGAACTATCCCTGTACTGGATTTCGAAGGCATGGCTTTACACTAAAGTTAAAACGAAGTAAGTGGCATCATTTTCAGAATAACACATAAACATCATAATGATCCATTCACTTACCACTCAACGTGTTTAGGATTACCCCTACATTGTCCGGAACAAGTAGCTTGGGGTACCTTGCAAAACATAAAACAAAACTATAAGCTCACAAAAGCTCTCTCTCTTTGGGAACCAGCAGTTAGCGTAATGGCTATGTCGCTGGACTCCCACGTAGTTGACCGCGGTTCGGGTCCCGGACCCGGTGGCTTAAAACTCACGCCGGGCGCGCGTGCGTGCGTGCCCAAGATCCCGAGAGGAGAATGGAGGAGAAGGGATTGCGGCGTGACCATCCCCCCTGGGGGGTGATTTCTCGCTTTCTGTCTCTATGTCTCTCTCTGTCTGTCTGGCGAGCGCACGCTCCCTACAGTGAAAATCTCTCCAAAAAATCTCTCTTTCATTCCTGTATTCACAGTGTCCAAAAGTGTACAGGTGCATGATAAAAGGAGAATATATATGTGCATACAGAATGAATGACAGAGGGAAAAATCAACAGCTAGCAGGAGGATGGAAAGAGGTGTTACCAAGCGACCAGTCAGGATGAGCTGTTGCAGCAGTAGCTGGACTTGGGTTTCCAGGCAAGAAGGGGAAAGCCAGAAATGACATGAGTGACATTCACTGCTGCTAATTGTCTATAAGATTCCTGGAGGAAGCTCTTTTCTAGAATTTAACTTCTAGAAAAATGTGTGGAATGGGACCAGCCCATAACCTGGCCTTCTTAAAGGGGGGCTGGATCCAACATGGCCGACGACACGGTTCAAGGCCCAGACCCGTCAGCTTGAAGAACATGCCAGGCACACATGTGCGTGTGTCCAGAATTCTGACAAATGGAAGAAATGGGGGAGAAGGGATTGTGCCATGGGCCGTTTTTCACGGGGAGGGAGGGGGATGCTTTCTCCTTCTTCCTCTCTCTCTATTTTCAGTGAGTACACATGCTCTCTGGCAATTGAAAAAAAAAAAAAGAATGGAATGAATCTTTACCCAGTAGATGTCTTTATGGTTTTGTGAGAGAGAAACAGTTATGCCAATACTCCTAACGTTTGTCCTCGCTTTCTGTCTCTATGTCTCTCTCTGTCTGTCTGGCGAGCGCACGCTCCCTACAGTGAAAATCTCTCCAAAAAATCTCTCTTTCATTCCTGTATTCACAGTGTCCAAAAGTGTACAGGTGCATGATAAAAGGAGAATATATATGTGCATACAGAATGAATGACAGAGGGAAAAATCAACAGCTAGCAGGAGGATGGAAAGAGGTGTTACCAAGCGACCAGTCAGGATGAGCTGTTGCAGCAGTAGCTGGACTTGGGTTTCCAGGCAAGAAGGGGAAAGCCAGAAATGACATGAGTGACATTCACTGCTGCTAATTGTCTATAAGATTCCTGGAGGAAGCTCTTTTCTAGAATTTAACTTCTAGAAAAATGTGTGGAATGGGACCAGCCCATAACCTGGCCTTCTTAAAGGGGGGCTGGATCCAACATGGCCGACGACACGGTTCAAGGCCCAGACCCGTCAGCTTGAAGAACATGCCAGGCACACATGTGCGTGTGTCCAGAATTCTGACAAATGGAAGAAATGGGGGAGAAGGGATTGTGCCATGGGCCGTTTTTCACGGGGAGGGAGGGGGATGCTTTCTCCTTCTTCCTCTCTCTCTATTTTCAGTGAGTACACATGCTCTCTGGCAATTGAAAAAAAAAAAAAGAATGGAATGAATCTTTACCCAGTAGATGTCTTTATGGTTTTGTGAGAGAGAAACAGTTATGCCAATACTCCTAACGTTTGTCCTCTAACATTTAGGATATATTATTAAAAGTTAACACTGTGACAACATTTCTGTAGAAAAATGACAATGGTCAGAAAATAGGCAGTTTTAGGATGCAATTCAGTACAGAGGAGGAATCGTATTTTTAAATTGTACCCTAAATCCATGGAGAAACACCTCTTAATGTGAGTTTTTTCCAAGTCGTCTTATAGACATGCTTCGTTTTCTTCTCTTTTTAGGGAGGTTTTTTGTTTGTTTGTTTATTTGTTTGTTTTTTGCTACAGAGCACGTGTGCTTGCCAGAGACAAAGAGAGACAGAGAGACAGAAAGTGAGAAATCACCAAAGAATTCAATTAAAAGGTTTTTGTTACCACATCATGCAAATAAGTAACAGCCAAATTTCACCAGAAGTAGAAGGTGTTCTTGGAACACCCTGGCTCTGTGACAGACAGGAAATGCATCCCGAAGGATCACAAATAAGACGGGGCAGGAGGTAATGGTGGCATCTTAGAGAGGCAGACTTCTCCCAAGCAAATGGTAAGACTTCATTTGAAACATGGCCTCTTTATTGATAATGGGGGAAGTTGTGCATGTTTGGGATGCTCTTTATTTTATGCTCAGTTTTGCTCTGAACTCAAACCTGTTCTAAAAAATAAAGTCTATTAAAAAAAAAAAAGAAAGAAAAAGAAACATGGCTACTTTCATAGAAGCAAGCAGCGTGATTCAGACAAACTGCATGGGAGACTTGTTAGTGTCTCGACGGCGAATGTTTCACCCATGAAATTCAGTGGAGGTCAGCCACTAGGTAATAAAACTCACGATTCGCTAAGCCATTCAGCAAGTACTTATGATGGTCAATTATGCGCCAGACAATATGTTAGAGACTGTATTTAAAGTAATTAGGAAAATGTACACGGCCACTAATCTCATAGAGCTGACAGTTCAGGATGGGAAACAGATGATAAATAACTAGGTATACTATGTAAGCTATAATAAATAACAGAAAAGTAAAGAAATTGTGACAGCCTGCAATTAGGGGATTGAATTTACATGGGGGGGGTCAAAAAAGTCTTTTTGAGAACATGGCACATGCACCTTGTAACAACAGTGGTCTAAAAAGATTTTTTTTTTAAAGGTTTTTTTCCATAGGGTGCAAGTGCTCACCGGAGAGACAGTGAAAAAGAAAGTGACAAATCACCCTCCAGCGATGCCACAATCCCTTCTCCATTCTCTTCCTGGGGTTTTGGGCATGCATGTACATGCACCCAGTGTAAATTTCAAGCTGCTGGATCCAGGACTCGAACCATCATCGGCCATGTGAGAGTTCAACACCTTAACCACTACACCATCTACTGGCCCCCAGCAACATAATAGGCTGCACCATGTAGCCTAGGAGTGTAGAAGGCTGCAGCACCTACGTTTGTATCAGTACAGCCCGTGGTGTTTGCACGACGCTAATGACATGTATCTCGGATCACAACCTGGTCATTAGAGAGGCATGACTATCTTTATGGGGAGCAAAGGACAGAAAGGACTGATTTCCCTAGGCCAAGGATGAAGAACTCAAAGGGGACGGGTGCAGTCAGAAACTAAGAGCTTCCTGTGTTTCAAGCATATTAATTCTAATTTTTTCAGCATCCATATGGTAAAGATATTAGTGTTCCATTTTATATAAAAGGGAAGTGAAATTCAGAGAGGAAAGTATTGGGTCAATGGAAAAGTCATGATGCATTTTTGCACGGAAAAACACAGAAAAAGATGTCATGACCTTTCCAATGACCCAATAGTTTAGCCAAGCCTATACAAAGCTACTAAATAGAAGAGGTGAGACTCGAAGTTAGGCCTAGCTTCACGTCCTCCATTCATTTCATTAAGGTTTATCAAATTAAATGATTAATCCTCACTACATGGCATTAAAGTCTAGACCTATAAGATATAGTACAAATCTAAACATTGTCTTATGATGTTCCATCTTTTAGACATATATTTCAATTTGTGCAGGGTCTATATTTTAAAATTCATATTTTGATGTGTATCCAAATTATACGTTACACATACTTACATTGTATATACTTGACTAAATAGCCTTTTTCCAAGAAAGATTGTAAAGCAGCTTCAAGATTACGTAAAAATATAAAAACTAACAATGTATGTTTGTATGGCACTCTAAAACTTTATAAAGAATGTTCACACAAATTTACAGATAGTTAAGAAGATACCTGCACTTGTTTTAAAGCTCAAGAATAAATGATAAGGGAACCAGCAGTTAGCGTAATGGCTATGTTGCTGGACTCCCACGTAGTCGACCACGGTTCACGTCCCGGACTCGGTGGCTTAAAACACGCCGGGTACGTGTGCGTGTGTGCCCAAGATCCCGAGAGGAGAATGGAGAAGGGATTGCGCCATGACCATTCCCCCCTGGGGGGTGATTTCTTGCTTTCTGTCTCTATGTCTCTCTCTGTCTGTCTGGTGAGTGCACACGCCCTATAGTGAAAACCTCTCCAAAAAAAATTAAAAAAAAAAGAAGAAATGATAAGATTTACTACTAACACCGTAGAGCACATGCTCAATAATGTTTCTAGGTAGCTCCTTTCCTTAACAACACATTTTCTAGAAAGACTGTCTCCATTGACTTAAAACTTCTAACTTCCTGCAATAGCCTTAAAATGGTCCCCCCACCCCCCGCCCAAGAAGTCCACATTTGGGCCCTATAAATGTGACCTTGTATAAAGGGGGCTTTGCACATGGAATTAAAGCTGCCAATTAGCTGACCTGAATGTAATTACTGGGGACCCTGAATGTGGAACAGGCCAGCTTGGTGGCACTGTGGCACATGGCAAGACACCACAGGGCCACCACGGTTTGGATCCCTGTCTGGGCAGCCTAAAAACGTGCCAGTCACGTGTGAGTGCCCAGATCCAGTGAACTGAGGGCTGGAAGGAAGGGATCACAATGTGGCCCGGCCTGGCAGAGCGCTCATCTGCCTGTCTCTCGCTC
>NW_006159596.1:1364999-1369018 GCF_000334495.1 Tupaia belangeri chinensis
CACACGTGCACTCTTCCATGAATAAAGGGGGAAAAGTTTTCAAACCGGAAGTCAGAGCGAGATGTGCGAAGACAGTGCAGAAGTGAGTGCCTTCAAGAGTGAGGATTCCCGCTCCCGGGGTCCTTGACGATGAAGGAAGAGGGGCAGAGAGCCATGGAATGGCGGTGGCCTCTAGAAGCTGTGAACGGCCTTCGGCCGACAGCCAGCATGGAACCGGGGATCTCAGTCCTACAACCACGAGGAACTGAAATTCTGCTACCAACCTGAACAAACGAGGAAGCAGATTCTCCCTAGAGCCTCCAGCGAAGAATGCTGCCCTGACCACGCCGCCACTTTAGCCAGTGAGCACGGTGTCCCTTCTGACCTAGAGAACTGAGAGAAATGAACTGTGTTACTTAGAGCCGCTAAGTTTGTGGCAATCCGTTGGGGCAGCAATGAAAACCTTATATTCTTACTCTTTCTATCCTGGCTTCTTTGGAACTGTCCCTACTCACCACGTCTGAGTTGATAACAGCTTTTCAGTTCTCTTGCTGCCTTCTGCCTCTTCTGTCCCTGCTGCCTCCCTCGCCTGCCCCCGTAGAGTCCTCTCCACCCTTGGTTCCCTTGGAACCCTTCCTGCTTCTCTTCCTTTTCTCTGCAGCTTTCATGGGCATGTTCTGCAACTGTCTGTAAATACTGGTGTCTCTCAGGGGCCTGCTCCTAGGCTCTCATGTCATATACTGGGTTGTCTGAAAGTCATGACACATTTTTGCATAGAAAAACATGGAAAAAATACATCACGACTATCCCTATGACCTAATATATACTCTTGCCTTCAACCAATAAAAGCTGGCTTGGGGTTCTCAAGTCACATTCACAGCTCAGAGAGGTCACTGTTTAGTTGTCTAGCATCTTCGGGGATGTTCCGAAGTCTCTGTGACCTTGAACTTGTCCTTTCTTCGAATTGCTTCTCCATCTCCTTCATCCCCTTCTCCCACTAACTGCACCTCTAGAGTCAACCAAGTCAGGTATTTGCCACTATCATTTTTTTAGAGCGATTTTTGCTATAGGGCACATGTACTTGCCAGAGAGACAGAAAATGAGAAATCATCTTCCGGGGGAGATAGAAAGCGAGAAATCACTCCCTTGAGGGGATGGCCATGCCACAGTCTCTTCTCCTCCATCCTCCTCTCAGGATTTTGGGCATGCACGCACATGTGCCTGGTATGAGTTTTAAGCTGCTGGGTCCGGGACTCACACTGTGGTTGACTATGTGGGAGTCCAGCGACTTAGCCATTATGCTCTCTGCTGGCCCCTTGCCATTATCTTAAGACTATTGTCTCCCTACTCCCCTAGGTCAAGAGCTAAATCTTCCATGTGGGTGTTTGGGGAATGTCCTTTCTATCCCCATGCCAGTCTTCATTTAGGAACCTATCCTCTCTGAAAAGGAGTAAACTGCCCCTCGGTCTCCACCTCCATTCTCACCTCCAATCTCCAAACCCATCTTCTGCCTTCCCACTAGCATGATTTTTCTAAATAAAATAAAATAAAATAAAAACGTAGGACCAGCAGGTGACTTAGTGCTGAAGATGCTGGACTCCCATGAGGTCGACCACAGTTTGACATCCAGGATTCAGCAGCTTGAAACTCACACCAGGCAAGTGTGCATGCATGCCCAAAATCTTGAGAGGAGAATGGAGGAGAAGGGATTGTGGCATGGCCAGCAACCAGGGGGTGAGGGGGGGATTTCTTGCTTTCTGTCTTTCTGTCTCTGTTTCTTCAGCGAGCACATATGTCCTATAGCAAAAATTTCTCTCAAAGTAAATAAAGAAAAACTTAACATACTATCTGTTTATAAAAATGTTCAACAGGGACCAGCAGTTGGTGTAACGGCTATGTCACTGGACTCCCATGTAGTCAACCACAGTTCAAGTCCCAGACCCGAGGGCTTAAACTCACACAGGGTGTGAGTGCGTGCGTGCCCCAACATCCCAAAAGGTGAATGGGGGAGAAGGGACTGCAGAGTGACCATCTCCTGGGGGGTGATTTCTCACTTTCTGTCTCTCTCTCTCTGTCTTTGTGGTGAGCATGCGTGCCCTATAGCAGAAACCTCTCTCTCAAAAAAAAAAAGTTCAGCAGTTCTCTGTAGTTTTCAGCATGAACTCTACCCATTCTAAGACTCCTTTCTTTCACTCTCAGCACTCGCTCACCTAACACACTCGTGATTCTGCATACACTGTTTCCCAGAATCAGACTCCTTTCTGCTGTGGCTCAGCTTTAACGGCTGACTGAGGACCCGGCCAGCGCCGCTAGTCCTAGGAGGAGTGCTGGAAATCACACACGATTTAAACCTTTACTTGCCACATGGCTTTCAGGAACTCAACTCCAGGATGATACAGTAAGAAAATGCACACTGGGAACCAGCAGGTGGCAAAATGGTTGTGTCACTGAACTCCCACACAGTCAACTGTGGTTCAAGTCCACCCTCCCTGAGGGGTGATTTCTCGCTTTCTGTCTCTACAGTGAGTGCTCATGGCTTATGGCAAAAATCTCTCTAGAAAGAAAAAGTATACTGAGCGTGGCATAAACACACCAAGCTTTGCGTTCTGTGATTTGACAGACAAGTGACTAAAACTGCGCTGGGACTCTCATTCGTGAAACAGTGAAAAATTCAAAACAGATGCTCTAAGGACTCATTTAGGTCGACCACTGTAGGGCTGGCTGGTGGGGTAGTGGTTAAGGCAGCTGGATCCCACATGACTGACTACATGGTTCCAGTCTCCACCTGGTGGCTTAAAAAATGCAGGGATTGTGGTATGGCCATCCCCCTAGCAGGGAGGCAGGGAGTGTAAGTGCATCTATTCTATAATAAAAAAGAAAATAATAATCATTGACAATTCTAGTTTTCTGTTAGTTTTCTAAAAGTTACTAGGGACTGAAAACAAGTATTATAGCAAGGCTATCTTACATCAGGCTTCGGTTTCAGGCCCATCGACATGTGTACACCACTTACACATAGCAATTAGCCTTGTTGATAAATAGATAAACAAGGCCAAGAATAGAGAATATCTTACTCTAAGGATCTGGGGATAAGGGCCAATGTGAAATTAAACTAGATGAAATCAAAACTGTAAACTGAGAAGGTCGGTGGGGCTTGATGTTAGCTACATTGTAAGTAACTTGGAAAGGTGTAAAAATATTAAAAAGTAAAACCGTAAGACTAGCTACAAATCATGCCCACATAAATGAACCCTATTCTAACTTGAGACCTCTCCACATGGCTGTGTTATTTACCTTCTCTCTGCCTCTCTTGAGCTTTGCTGTCATTTGGTTTTAAATCCCAAGCAAGGGCCTCCTCCTCGTTGCTTGGGGAGATGCTATAAATAAAAGGAGCTAAAGTGTCCAATTGATGGTAAACAGGCTTTAGGCGATAATGAGTCTCTAATAATTAGGGTGTCGCCGGACCCAGCCCAACGTTGTCCTCCCTTCCCAGGGGCGCGCGCCTAGCTCCACGCAGCGTATCTAGGGAGTGGCCCGAAGTCTCAGGCCGCCGTCGCGGTGAGGGTTGGGTCCCTCCGCCTGTGCAGAGGTGGGACTGAGCCTATTTTCGTTTCGTTAGCGTTTCAGAACGGTACCTGCTGGAGTGAGCAGCGGCCCGCTGCGCCCCGGGCCCCTCTGCATCCTTCGGGAGCGCGCCCGGGGCTCGAGCGTGGAACGGGGCTGAGATGGCAACCGCTGGAGTAACGGACTCGCTCCCTGCGGCTGCCGAGGCCAGCAGGGGGAGGCCGGGCCGGGAGGACACTGGCCTTTCCTGCCAACTGGTGGACACAGTAGATCTAGAGGACCCGACGGACCCCTCGCCGAGGGCTGGCCTTCGCATCCACGAGTCCTGCAGAGTCCGCCCTACAGCCTTGCCCACCGCACCCGGGCTCCGAACTCAACTCCCCACCTGGACACCTGGCCGCAACCTGCCCAGCCTTTCGGGTCGTAGAGCAAAGGGACGCGACCCGGGAACCCTCGCCCTAGGGGGAAGCAGCGGC
>NW_006159596.1:1369030-1377985 GCF_000334495.1 Tupaia belangeri chinensis
ACTACTACCCGCGCGGGCGCGGCCGGCCGCAGGCGGAGAGGGGGCGGCGGCCAGAGGCGCGCGCGGCGCGCACCTGCAGCGAGGGGCTCAACCGCCAGCCCCGCGCGACTGCGCTGCGCCCCCCGAGGCGCGCCCTCCGCCTCGCGGCCCGGGCATGGCCGGCTCCCCGTTTAGCAGCGAGGACTTTCAGCTGTTAGTCGGAAGGCCTCCTCGCCCTGGCGCAAGCAGTGCGGTTCTGCCTGTTAACGAACGCTCAATGATTGAGCCTGGAACTTCGCGCCTCGTGTTTTTAAGGAGTGTCCAGTTACAGGTGCAGAAAGGGTATTAGACTCACTATAGCCAATTAAGTATTATCGTCCTACAACATTTAAGCAAGCAGCAGGTGGACACAGTTGATCCCGAAGACCTGTGTTATCTTCCTACAAAATTAAAGCAAGCTCAGGGAGCAGCAGTTAGCGTGGTGGCTATGTCACTGAACTCCCAAGTAGCCGACTGCGGTTCGAGTCCTGGACCTGGTGACTTAAACTCACGCAGGGCACGTGTGCATGCCCAAGATCCTGAGAAGACAATGGGGGAGAAGGGATTGTGGTGTGGCCATCACCCCTGGGGGTGATTTCTCGCTTTCTGTTTCTGTGAAGCGCATGCGCCCTGTAGCAAAAACCTCTCCCTCCCCCCCCAAAAAAAATTAAAGCAAGGTTAGTACTCTAGGCTGTTTCTACAGTTGTGTATGTTGAAAGATGAGCTATTATTGTGGTCAGTAGATGGGCTTCCTATTGTATGTGCATGACTACAGAAACAGTGTAATAAAATGTAGATACACTATATTGTGTTGATATATTACATATAAAGCTTGATATTTTCTGTTTCTTTCCTCCTATACCATGCATACAAACTGCTAATATCCTGATATATTGTGCACTAAGAGTTTTACATGCATGATCTCATTTAACCTTTATAAAAACCCAGGTGACACCACCAGTGACAATGCACTTGAATTTATACAGCTAGTGGAAACAGGAGTCGAATCAGGCCCATCTCTGTCAGAGCCTGTGGTTTTAACCACGGTATAAATGCACCGAGTTACAAGGGCCCCTGCACTACACTGGCATAAAAAAGAGATGCTGGCTCATGCTGTTCTTGGTCCTTAACATGTATAATAAATCTTGACTTTGAATTTGGTATCATTGCAATTTAAATGTTCTAAGATAACATGCTTAACTGACTAGTGAGTCTAATCTCCTGTTGAACAGTCTCAGATTAAGGGATGTTTGCATTCGGTGCACAGTGTGTGATTATTGGCTAGAGGTCAAGATCATTCGGGATTTTTCTCATTGCTTCCCTAACATGTCCACTGTTTCTAAACTTTTGACACCATCACCACATGGAGCATGTTTGGATACTGTTTAATTTACTGGTTAAAAAAGGAGAGAAAATGTTTTATTTGTTTAGTTACATCATCCCCTTCATTTCTTTTCTTTGCAGCATCTATCAATACAGTTCTGAGGCCCATAACAAATATGCTTGATTGGCTAGAGCAAGAGTTCTGAAGCATCCATTTAAATGTGGAAGTGAGGAAGCCGAAGACTACAAATGGAAGATTAGGGATCTTTTTGCAAGACTTAGTATTATCTACTTGGTTTCACAGTACTCAAACCCTTGAGGACTCTTACATTTGACTCTTATATTGGTCTCTATAAACTCCACCTCCATCACATCATCTAAATGACATCCCATCTCCTTCAGTCCCTCTGCCATTTCTCTAGCTCAGATGTTGCTTTAGAAACTGCTCCCAGCATCACCAGATGGAGTAATGGTTACATTGCTGGACTCACACATGGTCGACCACAGTTTGAGTTTTGAACCTCCTGGCTTGAAACTCACACCAGGCACGTGTGCGTGCATGCCCAAGATCCTGGGAGGAAAAATGGAGAAGAGAGGATTGTGGTGTGGCCATCACCCTAGTGGATGATTTCTCACTTTTCTTCTCACTATCTCTCTCTCCAGCATGCCCATGCACCCTAAGGCAAAAACCTCTAAAAGGTAAAAGAAAAAAAAAAAAAAAAAAAAAACCTGCTCTCAAGAGTTGCCTGGTTGCCCCCTTCAGAATCTCCCACCTAAATTTTGTAGCTTAATCCTTAATTCATTAAAAAGCTTCTAATGACCATTCGTTACCTGCATGAATCAAATCTAGTTTTTTTGCCCTGGAATTCAAAGGCCTTAACTTACATCTCTAAAAGTACTGGGTTGTCAGAAAAGTCAGGACATATTTTTCTGTTTTTCTATGCAAAAACGCAACATGACTTTTCCAATGACCCAATATTTGCCCCATGTAGATTAAATATAATATTTATTTTAATAGGCAACTTTTCATCAAGATAATATAGTGTGGTACTCATGTAAGAGAAGAATACAGACAGCTAAGCTGAAAATGAGACCAGAGGTATGGCTTCCTGAGGACCTGCGGGTGACGTGGAGGTTAGAAATATAAGAGAAGGGCTCCTAGAAGGGGATGCTGAAGGAAGACGTGTTCTGGCATAATGGAGTTGAACAGAGACCAGGGAGTGCCCAAGACTAACTTAATCAAGATGGTAGAGACCAGGGCCTCTAGGAGGCTAGAAAAACGTTAGAACCAGGAAACGTCGACCCATGGTGGTTGATGGGACAGTGACGTCCTGCCAGAGGTACATTTGGTGATTAAAAAAAGCAGTATTTTATTGCTACTCTGTACAAGTTGCTATGTGTAACTGATCCACAGATATTATCCTTATTTTTTTTTACCTAAAAGGAAATAGGTCCGGATCAGTTAAGTAACCTGTCCAAGCTCACACAGATCTTCATGCAAAACCCGTGCTCTCTCCACAACACTGCCACTTGAAATGGGCAGGGAAGGGAATGCCTCTGAGTCTCAGGTTTACATCCACAAAAATACTTTCTAAGAATGTTCTTCATCTCATTTATTTAGAAACGTAATTTTGAAAAGATGGCGCAGAATACAGAGGAAATGAAACACCTACTACATTTTCTAGTGCATTGATTTTTATTGTCAAGATATATATCTTTGGGAAAAAAATATCACTTCCTTTTTTCTAATTATACTTATTTTGTGAGGTTGTTTTTCTTGTTTCTTTGACAAAGAAATGTCAAACAACAATAAATAATGGTAGGAAGAAGAGTCATTGTTTTGCTCCTAGTTTTAACCAGAATTATTCTGGTTAGTATATACGCTTGGCAGGATGAGGCTTAATATTGAAGTAAATCCCCCCCAGAGGCAGGGCAGCAGGTGATGTGGTGGTTAAGGCGTTGGATTTCCACATGGCTAACTGTAGTTCCAGTGCCAAACTTGGTGGCTTGAAAATCACAACAGATAGATAAATGTTCAAAAAAAAACAAAACCCAAGAAGCACAGCCACTGTGACACAACAGTACTTCACCATCCTACAGGGCTGGAAGCCACATTGCCTACTGCAGACTGGCTCCTGGGTCGGCCTGAAAACATGGAGGACACGTGCAGGCGCCTAGGGTCCCCAGGAGCTGGAGGGCTGTAGGAAGGACTCACAGAGTGATGAGACCCTGTCAAAGGTACTTCTCTCTCCCTCCCTCCCTCCCTCTTTCACCTGCTTGCACACATATTCTTTATCATTACAAAAAAATCTACAAAAACTAATACAACAGATTTTAAAGAAAGTGTAGGGAGACTGTATAATCTTTTCAAAACCATGTAGGATGCAAAGGGTTAAGTTTTATCACATAAATTTCTCTCTCTCTTTTTTTTGTGTGTGTGGAGAGATTTTCGCTATAGGGCGCGTGCACTTGCCAGAAAGACAGAGAGAGACAGAGAGACAGAAAGCGAGAAATCACCCCCCCAGGGGGGATGCCAAGCACATATAAAAATAATAAAAAACAGCATTAAAAAAAAAAAAATTGCACACTATAGAATATACTATTTAAACCATGATTGTGGGGTCAGCAGGTGGCGTGGTGGTTAAGGCTCTGGATCGACTACATGAGAGTCCAGGACGCGAACCGTGGTCAACTATGTGGGAATCCAGCAACATAGCCATTACGCTAACTGCTGGTTCCCCACATAAATTTCTCTTAATAATAATGCAATTAAATTAGAAATCAACAATAGAAGATGGAAAAAGTGTATCTGGAAAAAAAAAAAAAAAAAACATACTCCCAAATAATCCGTGAGTGAAGAAGATGACATGGGAAAGTATAAAAGCTTCGGCACTTCTAGAACTGAGCGAGTATTAGGATATGCAGGGGCTGGCTCCTCGGCTTTGGGATCCCATACCCCACATGGTTTGAATCCTGGCTCTGTCACTTAAAAACACACCGGGCACATGTGGCATGTGCCCCAAATCCCAGCAGGATGGGGAGATGGAAGAGAAAAGACTGTGGGGTGACCACGTCCATTGGGAGATGACTTCTCCCTCTGTCAAGTTTGAAAAAAAAAAAAAAGCATATTACACATACCTATTAAGATGTTTGATGATCAGTTCAAGTGGTACCTCGAGGTAAGTGTATAGTTTCAAATGCATTTATTAAAAGGAAGATGCAGGGCCAGCAGATGGCATAGTGGTTACATTGCTGGACTCCTACATGGCCAACTATGGTTTGAGTCCTGGGCTTGATGGCTTAAAAATCATGCCAGGAACCTGTCCGTGCATGCCCAAAATTCCAGGAGGAGAATGAAGGAGAAGAGACTGCAGCATGGCCGTCCTCCCAGAGGGTGATTTCTCAATTTCCCTCTCACTGCATTTGTCTAGTCTTCAATCCCTCCCCCTCTCCCTCTCCCTCCCCCTCTCCCTCCCCCTCTTCTTCCCCCTGTCCCTCCCCATCTCCCTCTCTCTCTCCCTCTCATGAAGGCCTCAGTCTCTCTCTCTGGTAAATGCACATGTCCTAAGGTAAAAATCTACCAAAAAAAGAAAAAAGGACAGGAAGATGGCGTGGGACTGGCTGAGTCAGGCTTGTGTAAATCTGTGCCCACTCCACGTGCCTTACAACAGGTACGGGCACACACCGGTTCACACCCGTCGGCACTAGCACGTTTCTGCACTTGTAGCTGCCTATGGAAAGTATGTGATGACCTCGCCAACTAGCTCAGTCAAATGCAGGCAACTTTAAAAAGCTTCCCTGCCTCTACTATTTTTAAATTAAATTTCATTGGAATAAAAACATCATAAATAAACGATGTCTTTTTCTTGACAGAAACAGCCATTTAATACATGTAAGTCTACTAGCTTGCTCATGTTCTTCTCTTCCAGGTAATCATGTATTTTCATTAATAAGATTTCTGAAACATTCCATGAGAAATTAAGGTTACCTGAGGTTCCAAATATTTGTTTCTTCTTATTATGCTTACTATCTTCATATTTTCTGAAATAAAGATAAGAAAACTAACTTCTAGAATAACACAGTATTTCTTCATAAAGATATAATTATTTCCATCACAATTTCTTGATAATACTTATTTCCTTACTGTGTTCTCTTTGACCGACTATCCCTTTTTTTTTTTTTTTTCACTGTAGGGCGCGTGCACTCGCCAGAAAGAGAGGGACATAGAGACAGAAAGTGAGAAATCACCCCCCCTCAGGGGGGATGGTCACGCTGCAATCCCTTCTCCTCCATTCTCCTCTCGGGATCTTGGGCACGCACGCACACGCGCCCGGCGTGAGTTCTAAGCCACCAGGTCCGGGACGCGAACCACAGTCGACTACGTGGGAATCCAGCAACATAGCCATTACGCTAACTGCTGGTTCCCATGACTATTCCTTTTAAACAGAGATAATAACTTCACACTGGCAAAAGATAGCATTCCTAAGATGTATTACACAATGCCAATTTTAATACTGTCATGGTGCTAAATGATTGAAAGTAGATTTCCCCTGTAGCATACCTAGGAAATCTATGTGGCATATTATTGTTACAACCAATACATTTTTGTAGATAATGTACAAATATTTGAAAGCATTCATTTGACTTGATTTTTATGATTTAACATACAAAAATAGAAAGGATAGAGGGTAACTTAAAGGAAAAACACATAATAATCCTTTAATGATAATAAATGAAAGTCAAGAGATTAAATATAAGATGACTACTGGTGCCAGCCCATGGCATGGTGGGTAAGGCAGCTGACGCCACATGGCCAACTGCATGGTTCAGGTCCCAGATGCAAAGGCTTGAAAAACATGCCAGACCCATGTGCGTGCATGCCCAAAATCACAACAGAAGGGAGAGACAGAGGAGAAGGGATTGCAGCGTGACCATGGGAGGTGCTTTCTCTCTCCCCTTCTCCTCCACAGCAAGCACACACACCCCCTGGCAAAAATGGGGAAAAAAAATCAAACAAAAAACTACTAAACAAATTCTGCTGTGGCTATATAATACAGGTACTACACTTCATATGAAATTAGTTTTGAATTCCTTGTTAGTCAAAGGGGAAGAGAATCTACAATGACCTAAAAGATTCATGACAGTTCTTTGGAAAAGAGTGGTTTGCTTCTCACCTCAGCTTGGAAGAGGGCATTGGCATATGTATCTTTACATAATAGAGAGACATCAAACTTTAAATAACAGTGTAGAAGAAAAATTTAAAAATTTTAAATGTCATGTTTCATTCTTGAATACAATTCAAGGATATAACCTTAAATAATATCCAATTAAAACATTTTGATAGAAAATATCCCTCTACTTCTTCCTTCTTCCTCATCACTTCCAATGAAGCTTGTCAGATTTAGCAATAACGCCAGTAAAACAAATGGAGCACACATCCAGAAAAAGTCATTGTGTGGCATTCGGAGTTAATTGGGCATCCCGTATTTTACCTGGCAGCATACACTCCAGCACATTTAAATACCTGGGCCTAGGCCCAGCACACTGCAGCAGAAGGAAAATGGCTTTTCCCGTAGGATGAAGCAAGAATACAAAATGTGTTTGCTTATCAACTAATAGAGAAACTTTCTTTTAAGTATTTTATTTGAAATTTTAGAAATTATCTTATGAATACTAAAATATTTTAGGTGTTTCTAAAATAAATTTTTAAATGTTTAATGTAGATGCAGAACAAGAAATGGTAGTGAATATTTAAATGGAGATCTAGGCAAATTCCACTAAATTTAAAAATGACTCCAGAAAGTTCATTACAAGGAGACATTAAAATTTCTGTTACTATTTTTTGAACTGTTGGTGGGTGGGTGAGAGAGAGATTTTTTTTTTTTTTTTTTTTTTTTTTTGCTTAATAAAGCTATAGAATACTTACATTGAAAAAAATGTTGTACGTGCTGTAGATAATTTAACTAATTAAGGAAGATACCCTACATAAAATTTTTTGAGAAAGACTTAATAGAATAAAGGTTAAGGAAAATATAGTGACAAAAGATGAACATATGTAGGACATAAGAATTTAAGATAATATAAGATTAACAAATAATTGACTATACTTTTTTTCTAATTTTTTATACTTACCATTTTATTATTATCAAAGGTTTAATTTTTAAAAATGTGATATAGTCTCTTACTCATTCTTAAGAAAGTTGAGAAATACTCTAATCCTTGTTATTTTAATTATTCCAAAGAATGATTCTGTTAATTTTTAAAGAACCTGTTATAATTACAATTCATATCCTGTAAGAAAATTTTAAAATAATTTAACACATTTGTCATACAAAGTTGTTATTGATTTCTACTTTTTGTGTTATAAAGTTTAAAAAGGAGAAAAAGTTAAAACTATAATACCATAAATATGAAAGATTATGTATATATTTGACTAAATAAGTCAGAAATCTAACAGATAACAATTTGCCAGATACGGAAAAATAATAATAATGATGATGATAGTAATAATAATAATAATGAAATAAAAGAACCCCATGATAATGGCACCAAAAAAAAAAAAAAAAAAAAAAACCACTCAGAATGGTGTAGGTCAATTTCTTTCTATGTCATCTGTCGTGGTGTTTTATGCATTTTGATAGGTTTTTTTTTCACATAAAGACTACTAATGGTTAAGTTTTCATTAGTTCTGAAAGTTTTTTTTAATCTTTTTTGATACATTCATATGTATATAAGTCTTGAAAAATTTCCTCTTTACATTTTTATTTTTAATTTAGTTTCTTCCACTGGATTATCTTATTTTTTACTTTTCAAATTTACTTTTTTATGTTTAATATGTTAACCTTAATATAAATAATATATTTCTATAAGCATTAGTAATAGGATACAATATTTCTGAAATTTTGCAGAAAGATCATTTTTGAAAATTATTTTTATGATTACAATTGAATGCTATTATATATTTGAGTAACTTTTTTTCACAACCAAATGGTGTTTTAATTTTTCATTAATTCCTTTACATATATTATTTACATGTATTTTTTTATTTACTTCTTTTATTTTTTTAAGAGGTTTTTGACTTAGTGTGCACTCACCAAAAAGACAGAGGCAGAGACAATAAAAGGGAAAGTGAGAAATCACCCTCTGGGGGAATGCCCACTCCTCAATCCCTTCTCCTCTATCCTCCTCCTGAGATATTGGGCACACATGCACACACATCTGGCGTGATTTTCCAGCCACCAGATCCAGGACTTGAACTGCAGTGGGCCACGTGGAAGTCCAGCAATGTAACCACTACGTTATCTTCTAGCCCCTTTACTTCTTCATTTTTAATGGACATAACTGTACCTATCTATGGAGTATGGTGTGATGTCCTGACACATGAATACAATGTACAATGGTCAAATTAGGAGAAATAGCATATCTGTTCCCTCGGACATTTATCATAGCTTTGTGGTGAGAACATGCAATGTCCTACCCACGAGCTATTCACAATGTACAATGGTCAAATTAGGAGAAATAGCATATCTGTTCCCTCGGACATTTATCATAGCTTTGTGGTGAGAACATGCAATGTCCTACCCACGAGCTATTCTGAAATATATATATATATAT
>NW_006159596.1:1394692-1399832 GCF_000334495.1 Tupaia belangeri chinensis
ATAAAAACACATATATATATAAATATATATATATATAAACATATATAAATATATGTTATCAACTCCCTGTGCAATAGGACACTAGAATCTATTCTTCCTGTCTAACTAACTTCATACCCACTGACACAGTTCTCCCCACCCTTCCACCTCCAACCTTCCCCAGCTTCTCCACTCTACTCTCTACTTGTATGAAATCAGGTAGAGATTCCACGTAGGCATGACATCATGTGGCATTTGTCTTTCCATATCTGGTTTATTTCACTTAACACAACATCCTCCAGACTGGACCCATACTTGTATTCTTGGACTCTACCGTGCCTAACAGCTAACCTAACAGCGAGCACTCAGGAGCTCACGCTGAGCTCACGCTGAGCTCACGCTGTGTTTCCTGAGCTCTGCTGGTGCGTGCAGACCACATGGAGAGACGCAACACAAAAGGCCAAGAGGGCAGGGATGCAATGGGAGGAGGTACATATGCACTCCTCGTTTTCGTCAAGGTTAGATTAAAGCACTCATTTCCTTTGTTGTGTGAAGACAGCAAAGGCAGAGATATCGATAGTATTTGTTTTGTAGTTTGGTTTTTTAGTTTTTGCTATAGGGCAACACTTTTCACCAGAAAGAGAGAGAAAGGGGGGAAGTTCTCAGAAATCACCCCTGCCCACCCCCGCAGGAATGGCCACACCACCATCCCTTTCCTCTTCTCTTGGGATTCTGGGCATACGTGCGTGCACACATGTACACACACACACACACACACACACACACACACAAGCACACATCCAGATGATTTTCCAAAACTAGGTCCAAAACTCAAACCCCAATGTCACCTATGTGGAACCCGGCTGCCTTAACCTCCTCGCCACCTGCTGGCCCAGATACTGATAGTGTTTCGAAGGTGGAAGGACCCTTAAGGATTCCTTAAAGAGTTTAAATGAAAACTCTTCGTCTTACAGATGAAGGTCTAGATGGATGTTGGGGCTTGCCCAGTATCATCTGTGTACGCCCTAGGTCACCATGACTAAGCTATCTATTTTACTCTGAGTTTTTCATTTCTTCGACTCTACCAAAATGCTAAGCCAGTTATCAGTAACACTGTTTCCAAAAGTCATGCAAAATTTCAGAATGATTAAAAATCACACAATGCCGGCTTTATCTTGTAAATAGTGATCTAAAATTAAAATGCTGAGGATATACTTAAATAAGGCAAAGATGTTTATGTGGTCTGGATTTTTCTTATCACGATAGACAACTT
Organism: Tupaia belangeri chinensis; assembly: GCF_000334495.1. NCBI lineage: Eukaryota > Metazoa > Chordata > Mammalia > Scandentia > Tupaiidae > Tupaia > Tupaia belangeri. Next base: position 1,395,945 of record NW_006159596.1, read on the forward strand.
GAGTCTTTAAAAGATGATTGCTCAATTTATAAATGCTCTTCACAATATATAATTCTGTCATAAAATAAACTGTGCTCAAATGACACACTTAATAGGCTCTCTCATATCATTACTCCTTTTCTTTTTTTTTCTTTTTTATATTTTTGCAATAGGGCACATGTACTCATGAGAGAGAGATAAAGAGAAAGATCACCCCCCCGGGTAATGGTCACACTGCAACCCCTTCTCCTCCATTCTCCTCTAGGGACTTGGGGCATGCATGCACAAGTGCCCAGGGTAATTTTCAAGTCACTGGGTCCTGGACTTGAACCGTGGTCAGCCATGTGGGGATCCAGTGCCTTAACTGCCACGCCACCTATTGGTCCCACATCTCTCCTTTCTAAACAATCTTTTTATAAGTTCACAAAGCATTGCACATTATTGAAGTTACATTTCAAAATCTTACTTTGGGAGCAGGCAGGTAGCATGGCAGTTAAGGGTGCTGGGCTTCCACATAGCTGACCACAGTTCGAATCCCAGATCTGGTAGCTTGCTTACTCACTTTCTCTCACTCACTCACTCACTCACTTTCTCTTTCATTCTGTCCCTCTCTGGTCAAATTAAAATAAATAAATAAATTAAATTAAATTAAACAATTATAAAAAAAATCTTACTTGGCAATATTATTCTTCTCTGGAAATGGTGGATATATACCCACATGCTGGAAAAGAGAGTGTTTATATCGAATACAAATTTGCTTCTTTCGTTGTGCACAATTTTCCTGGGGAAAAAAAGGAAATAATCTTCTGTTAAAAACTGTTTAAAAATGTATTACATTTACTGGGACCAGCAGTTGGCATAATGGCTATGTTGCTAGACTCCCATGTAGTCAACCACAGTTCAAGTTCTGGACCTGGTGGCTTAGAACTCACACCAGGTACGTGTGTATGCCCAGGCTCCAGAGAAGAGAATGGAGGAGAAGGGATTGTGGTGTGGCCATCCCCCCTGGGGGGTGATTTCTTGCTTTCTGTCTCTCAGTTTCTCTGTGTCTTTCTGGCAAGCACCCTATAGCAAAAACCTCCCCCCACCCAAATAAAAAGTATTATACTTATTGATGGCAGAATTTTTTTTAAAAAATTTGCCTAAGGGCACATGTACTTACTGGAGGGAAACACAGAAACAGAGAAAATGAGAAAACACTCCCCAAGGGTGATGGTTACACCACAGTCCATTCTCCTCTATCCCTCCCTCCTTCTGGGATTTTGAGCACTCGCATTACATGCGGCTGCATATTTATCAAGCCAACTGGTCTGGGACTCAAATCATGTGGTTGGTCATGAGGGATCCGGCCACCTTAACACAACCATGGGCAGGCCTCTGTGGCAGAATTTTTGTATTAGGGGACCAGCCGGTGGCGTCATGATTACATTGCTGGACTCTTGAGTCCCAGGTTTGGTGGCTTAAAACTCATGCCAGGGGGACCAGCAGTTAGTGTAATGGCTATGTCGCTGGACTCCCATGTAGTCGACCGCGGTTCACGTCCCAGACCCGGTGACTTAAAACTCATGCCAGGTGCGTGTGCGTGCATGCTCAAGATCCCAAGAGGGCATGTGAGGAGAAGTGATTGTGGCATAGCCATCCCCCGTGGGGGGTGATTTCTTGCTTTCTGTTTCTCTGTCTCTGTCTGTCTGGTGAACACACATGCCCTATAGGAAAACCCTCTCAAAAAAAAACAATAAAAAAAAAAAAAAACTCATGCCAGGCATGTATGTGTGCATGCCCAAAATCCCAAGGGGAGAATGGAGGAGAAGGAATTGCAGTGTGGCCATACCCCTGGGGGATGATTTCTCACTTTCTGTCTGTCTCTCTGGCGAGAACAAGTGCCCTATAGCAAAATTTTCTCTACAAAAAAAAATTTAAAAAATGAGTTTTTACATTGGTTCTTGCTACATTTTTATATTAATATTCCAAAATTTAAACAAAACATTTAATTCTTAGCTTTTTCTTCATAAGAATCAGAGAGCAAAATCACTGGGATAGGTGAAAAGATATTTCCATAAATGGTTTGAAAACAAATCTACCATTATACCAAGGATAGTTCATTTTTTTTCTCTTTTTATTCCAAAAACCTAGGCGAAATTTTTAGCATTTTCCTGTCTAATCATTTTCGACAGACTACATTATAAAGTTTCTCTTTACATATTCACTGATTAATTTGTGTACTGACTTACAGCCTCCCCAATTTCTTCCTAAATTGAAAAAAGTATATGCTTGGGGCCAGCAGGTGGCATGGTGGCTAAGGGTGCTGGACTCCCCACATGGCTGACCATGGTTTGAGTCCTGGACCTGATGAATTGCCTTCTCTCTCTCTCTTTCTCTCTCTCTCTGTCTTTCTCTGGTCAAATTAAAATAAATCAAAAATTTTTTTTCAAGTATGTGCTTAAAATAAAAGACAATATATATTTAGTGAAAAAGAATGTGAATAATATCTTTAAAACTAAAAATAAAAAAGATGACCTATGGTACCAGTACTATTAAAAATAAACATCTAAAATTATTATGATTGCAGGACCAGCAGTTGGCATAATGGTTATATTGCTGGACTCCCACATAGTTGACCGTGGTTCAAGTCCTGGACCTGGCAGCTTAAAACACATGTCAGGCATGTGTGTGTGTGTGCATGCCTAAGATCCCAAGAGGAGAATGGAAGAGAAGGAATTGCAGCATGGCGACCCCCCCCGGGGGGGGGGTCATTTCTCACTTTTTGTCTCTCTTTCTTTGTCTCTACGGAGAGCTCATGTCACCTATAGCAAAAACCTCTCTTTAAAAAATTACTATGATTGGGGACCAGCAGTTAGCATAATGGCTACGTCGCTGGACTCCCACGTAGTCAACCGCGGTTCGAGTCCCAGACCCGGCGGCTTAAACTCATGCCGGGGCGCATGTGCATGCGTGCCCAAGATCCTGAGAGGAGAATGGAGGAGAAGGGATTACGGTGTGGCCATCCCTCTGGGGGATGATTTCTCGCTTTCTGTCTCTCTGTCTCTGTCAGGCTGGCTGGCGAGCGCATGCGCCCTATAGCAAAAACCTCTGAAAAAAATCATTATGGTTGCTATTTGAGAATTATTTTACTTACTTTACACATAGACTTTTCAGAAAGAACTATATCTCAAATTTATGTACATAACAGTTTTGTAAATAGCAAGACAGACATCATTCATTGTCTTTCCCGCAATCTTAGGAAAAAGCATCCAGTCATTCACTATTATTAAGCATCAAGTTAGTTATAGGATTTTTCTTAATATTCTTTATCCTATAAGAATATTCCTTTCTATTACTAGTTGGCTGAGAGTTTTGTTCATGAATAGACATTGGGATTTTTTCAGATAATTTTCCTGTACTAACTGATAGTAACATACAGCTTTTCTTCTTTAGAATATTAAATTAGTGGATTATGTTGTATGATTTTCAAATATTAAAAGTCTTGTAGTCTTAGCATTAATATCAATTGTCATGGTGTATTACTGTTTTTATATTAACATATTGCTGTATTCAATTCACTATTATTTTGATTATTATTTTTTTTTAGAGATTTTTGCTACAGGGCACATAAGCTTGCCAGAGAGATAAAGAAAGATAGAGAGACAGAAAACAAGAAATCACCCCCCAGGGGGTACAGCCATGCCACAATCTCTTCTCTTCCATTCTCCTCTCAGGATCTTAGGCACGCACACATGTGAGCCCAGCATGAGTTTAAGCCACTGGGTCCAGGACTCGAACTGTGATCGAATACATGGGAGTCCAATGACATAGCCATTATGCCAACTTGCTAGTCCCCCGAGTATTTATTTTTTTAATCAGAGAGTTCTTGTGCTTGTGTGTGTGTGTGTGTGTGTGTGTGTGTGTGTG
>NW_006159596.1:1400336-1414835 GCF_000334495.1 Tupaia belangeri chinensis
CCCCGAGCTATTCTGAAATATATATATATATATATATATATATAAAAACACATATATATATAAATATATATATATATAAACATATATAAATATATGTTATCACCTCCCTGTGCAATAGGACACTAGAATCTATTCTTCCTGTCTAACTAACTTCATACCCACTGACACAGTTCTCCCCACCCTTCCACCTCCAACCTTCCCCAGCTTCTCCACTCTACTCTCTACTTGTATGAAATCAGGTAGAGATTCCACGTAGGCATGACATCATGTGGCATTTGTCTTTCCATATCTGGTTTATTTCACTTAACACAACATCCTCCAGACTGGACCCATACTTGTATTCTTGGACTCTACCGTGCCTAACAGCTAACCTAACAGCGAGCACTCAGGAGCTCACGCTGAGCTCACGCTGAGCTCACGCTGTGTTTCCTGAGCTCTGCTGGTGCGTGCAGACCACATGGAGAGACGCAACACAAAAGGCCAAGAGGGCAGGGATGCAATGGGAGGAGGTACATATGCACTCCTCGTTTTCGTCAAGGTTAGATTAAAGCACTCATTTCCTTTGTTGTGTGAAGACAGCAAAGGCAGAGATATCGATAGTATTTGTTTTGTAGTTTGGTTTTTTAGTTTTTGCTATAGGGCAACACTTTTCACCAGAAAGAGAGAGAAAGGGGGGAAGTTCTCAGAAATCACCCCTGCCCACCCCCGCAGGAATGGCCACACCACCATCCCTTTCCTCTTCTCTTGGGATTCTGGGCATACGTGCGTGCACACATGTACACACACACACACACACACACACACACACACACACACAAGCACACATCCAGATGATTTTCCAAAACTAGGTCCAAAACTCAAACCCCAATGTCACCTATGTGGAACCCGGCTGCCTTAACCTCCTCGCCACCTGCTGGCCCAGATACTGATAGTGTTTCGAAGGTGGAAGGACCCTTAAGGATTCCTTAAAGAGTTTAAATGAAAACTCTTCGTCTTACAGATGAAGGTCTAGATGGATGTTGGGGCTTGCCCAGTATCATCTGTGTACGCCCTAGGTCACCATGACTAAGCTATCTATTTTACTCTGAGTTTTTCATTTCTTCGACTCTACCAAAATGCTAAGCCAGTTATCAGTAACACTGTTTCCAAAAGTCATGCAAAATTTCAGAATGATTAAAAATCACACAATGCCGGCTTTATCTTGTAAATAGTGATCTAAAATTAAAATGCTGAGGATATACTTAAATAAGGCAAAGATGTTTATGTGGTCTGGATTTTTCTTATCACGATAGACAACTTGAGTCTTTAAAAGATGATTGCTCAATTTATAAATGCTCTTCACAATATATAATTCTGTCATAAAATAAACTGTGCTCAAATGACACACTTAATAGGCTCTCTCATATCATTACTCCTTTTCTTTTTTTTTCTTTTTTATATTTTTGCAATAGGGCACATGTACTCATGAGAGAGAGATAAAGAGAAAGATCACCCCCCCGGGTAATGGTCACACTGCAACCCCTTCTCCTCCATTCTCCTCTAGGGACTTGGGGCATGCATGCACAAGTGCCCAGGGTAATTTTCAAGTCACTGGGTCCTGGACTTGAACCGTGGTCAGCCATGTGGGGATCCAGTGCCTTAACTGCCACGCCACCTATTGGTCCCACATCTCTCCTTTCTAAACAATCTTTTTATAAGTTCACAAAGCATTGCACATTATTGAAGTTACATTTCAAAATCTTACTTTGGGAGCAGGCAGGTAGCATGGCAGTTAAGGGTGCTGGGCTTCCACATAGCTGACCACAGTTCGAATCCCAGATCTGGTAGCTTGCTTACTCACTTTCTCTCACTCACTCACTCACTCACTTTCTCTTTCATTCTGTCCCTCTCTGGTCAAATTAAAATAAATAAATAAATTAAATTAAATTAAACAATTATAAAAAAAATCTTACTTGGCAATATTATTCTTCTCTGGAAATGGTGGATATATACCCACATGCTGGAAAAGAGAGTGTTTATATCGAATACAAATTTGCTTCTTTCGTTGTGCACAATTTTCCTGGGGAAAAAAAGGAAATAATCTTCTGTTAAAAACTGTTTAAAAATGTATTACATTTACTGGGACCAGCAGTTGGCATAATGGCTATGTTGCTAGACTCCCATGTAGTCAACCACAGTTCAAGTTCTGGACCTGGTGGCTTAGAACTCACACCAGGTACGTGTGTATGCCCAGGCTCCAGAGAAGAGAATGGAGGAGAAGGGATTGTGGTGTGGCCATCCCCCCTGGGGGGTGATTTCTTGCTTTCTGTCTCTCAGTTTCTCTGTGTCTTTCTGGCAAGCACCCTATAGCAAAAACCTCCCCCCACCCAAATAAAAAGTATTATACTTATTGATGGCAGAATTTTTTTTAAAAAATTTGCCTAAGGGCACATGTACTTACTGGAGGGAAACACAGAAACAGAGAAAATGAGAAAACACTCCCCAAGGGTGATGGTTACACCACAGTCCATTCTCCTCTATCCCTCCCTCCTTCTGGGATTTTGAGCACTCGCATTACATGCGGCTGCATATTTATCAAGCCAACTGGTCTGGGACTCAAATCATGTGGTTGGTCATGAGGGATCCGGCCACCTTAACACAACCATGGGCAGGCCTCTGTGGCAGAATTTTTGTATTAGGGGACCAGCCGGTGGCGTCATGATTACATTGCTGGACTCTTGAGTCCCAGGTTTGGTGGCTTAAAACTCATGCCAGGGGGACCAGCAGTTAGTGTAATGGCTATGTCGCTGGACTCCCATGTAGTCGACCGCGGTTCACGTCCCAGACCCGGTGACTTAAAACTCATGCCAGGTGCGTGTGCGTGCATGCTCAAGATCCCAAGAGGAGAATGGAGGAGAAGGGATTGCGGCATAGCCATCCCCCGTGGGGGGTGATTTCTTGCTTTCTGTTTCTCTGTCTCTGTCTGTCTGGTGAACACACATGCCCTATAGGAAAACCCTCTCAAAAAAAAACAATAAAAAAAAAAAAAAACTCATGCCAGGCATGTATGTGTGCATGCCCAAAATCCCAAGGGGAGAATGGAGGAGAAGGAATTGCAGTGTGGCCATACCCCTGGGGGATGATTTCTCACTTTCTGTCTGTCTCTCTGGCGAGAACAAGTGCCCTATAGCAAAATTTTCTCTACAAAAAAAAATTTAAAAAATGAGTTTTTACATTGGTTCTTGCTACATTTTTATATTAATATTCCAAAATTTAAACAAAACATTTAATTCTTAGCTTTTTCTTCATAAGAATCAGAGAGCAAAATCACTGGGATAGGTGAAAAGATATTTCCATAAATGGTTTGAAAACAAATCTACCATTATACCAAGGATAGTTCATTTTTTTTCTCTTTTTATTCCAAAAACCTAGGCGAAATTTTTAGCATTTTCCTGTCTAATCATTTTCGACAGACTACATTATAAAGTTTCTCTTTACATATTCACTGATTAATTTGTGTACTGACTTACAGCCTCCCCAATTTCTTCCTAAATTGAAAAAAGTATATGCTTGGGGCCAGCAGGTGGCATGGTGGCTAAGGGTGCTGGACTCCCCACATGGCTGACCATGGTTTGAGTCCTGGACCTGATGAATTGCCTTCTCTCTCTCTCTTTCTCTCTCTCTCTGTCTTTCTCTGGTCAAATTAAAATAAATCAAAAATTTTTTTTCAAGTATGTGCTTAAAATAAAAGACAATATATATTTAGTGAAAAAGAATGTGAATAATATCTTTAAAACTAAAAATAAAAAAGATGACCTATGGTACCAGTACTATTAAAAATAAACATCTAAAATTATTATGATTGCAGGACCAGCAGTTGGCATAATGGTTATATTGCTGGACTCCCACATAGTTGACCGTGGTTCAAGTCCTGGACCTGGCAGCTTAAAACACATGTCAGGCATGTGTGTGTGTGTGCATGCCTAAGATCCCAAGAGGAGAATGGAAGAGAAGGAATTGCAGCATGGCGACCCCCCCCGGGGGGGGGGTCATTTCTCACTTTTTGTCTCTCTTTCTTTGTCTCTACGGAGAGCTCATGTCACCTATAGCAAAAACCTCTCTTTAAAAAATTACTATGATTGGGGACCAGCAGTTAGCATAATGGCTACGTCGCTGGACTCCCACGTAGTCAACCGCGGTTCGAGTCCCAGACCCGGCGGCTTAAACTCATGCCGGGGCGCATGTGCATGCGTGCCCAAGATCCTGAGAGGAGAATGGAGGAGAAGGGATTACGGTGTGGCCATCCCTCTGGGGGATGATTTCTCGCTTTCTGTCTCTCTGTCTCTGTCAGGCTGGCTGGGGAGCGCATGAGGCCTATAGCAAAAACCTCTGAAAAAAATCATTATGGTTGCTATTTGAGAATTATTTTACTTACTTTACACATAGACTTTTCAGAAAGAACTATATCTCAAATTTATGTACATAACAGTTTTGTAAATAGCAAGACAGACATCATTCATTGTCTTTCCCGCAATCTTAGGAAAAAGCATCCAGTCATTCACTATTATTAAGCATCAAGTTAGTTATAGGATTTTTCTTAATATTCTTTATCCTATAAGAATATTCCTTTCTATTACTAGTTGGCTGAGAGTTTTGTTCATGAATAGACATTGGGATTTTTTCAGATAATTTTCCTGTACTAACTGATAGTAACATACAGCTTTTCTTCTTTAGAATATTAAATTAGTGGATTATGTTGTATGATTTTCAAATATTAAAAGTCTTGTAGTCTTAGCATTAATATCAATTGTCATGGTGTATTACTGTTTTTATATTAACATATTGCTGTATTCAATTCACTATTATTTTGATTATTATTTTTTTTTAGAGATTTTTGCTACAGGGCACATAAGCTTGCCAGAGAGATAAAGAAAGATAGAGAGACAGAAAACAAGAAATCACCCCCCAGGGGGTACAGCCATGCCACAATCTCTTCTCTTCCATTCTCCTCTCAGGATCTTAGGCACGCACACATGTGAGCCCAGCATGAGTTTAAGCCACTGGGTCCAGGACTCGAACTGTGATCGAATACATGGGAGTCCAATGACATAGCCATTATGCCAACTTGCTAGTCCCCCGAGTATTTATTTTTTTAATCAGAGAGTTCTTGTGCTTGTGTGTGTGTGTGTGTGTGTGTGTGTGTGTGTGTGACAGAGAGAGAGAGAAAGAGAAAGAGAAAGCACCCTCCAATAGGGTATGGTCATGCCACAATTCCTTTTCCTCTGTTTAATCCCATCAGAATTTGGAGCATGCATGCACACACATGCCTGGAACCACCACATGGGGATGTGAATAGCAGTCAGGCATGTGGGATCTAGCTGCTTTAACTGTCATGCCATCTGCTGGCCCCAAGATCTATGAACTGAGTACAGATCTCATAGTTGCATCATTTCAAAAGAAATCCATTCTGATGATCTGTCTCTGTATTGGTATATTTTGACCATTTATGCTTAATGTAAATATTGGTATGTACAGATTGACGTCTATCCTTTTTTTTTTTTCCCATTTGTGCACTCTTTTCTTGTCTCTCTGCTTTTATTTGTCACTACACTTTTGGCCTCTCATTATTTCATCTAGTAAGTAGAAGTATTAGTAAAAACTTAGGATATTGAAAGTTAAAAAAAGTGATGTACTTACCAGGTTTGGTTTGGTAAGCTTATTTTAGGTAATTACATTATATGGATACTATTTCCCTAAAATATTCATTATTCATAAAGTAAAAAAAGAAAAAATACTCACAATAGCTTCACCTGGGTTACACATCTTTATCTGAAAAAAGTCATTCAAGAGCAAATCTATTGGCTTTTCTTTGTAGAACATTAAAGAAAAACGTACAAAGTCAAGTAAGTCCTTGGACCTAAGCAGCTTTCCTACAGATAAAAGGCAAATAAATACAAGTTACTCATATATCATTGTTCATTCCATTAACACAGGAAAAGAGGGGGGAAGAAACAGAATTCAAATATGGCCTATTCCTTAGAAGTAAATTGAAGCATTAATGAAGGTGGAGGATAACACTGTAAATATTGTAACTGCTTACATATTGAGTACCACTGGCTGAATCCATGGCCTGGTGGGGAAGGTAACCAGATCCCACATGGCTGACTGCATGTTTCAAGCTTAATAAACATGCTAGGCTTATGTGTGTATGTTCTCCAAACTCCAAATGGAAGGAGAAATGCAGAAGAGGGGATTGACCATGCAGTTGAACCTCGGAGTCGGCTATGGGGGACCCTCTGTGTACCTTAATCACCATGCCAACTGCTGGTCCACCATTTTTCTTATATACTTATGACTGTAAAATATTTATTCTATTTTAAAATATATTTGGTCCAATTTTAAAAAATATACTGCATTGTTAAGTATAAAATGAAGCTGGAGGGATAAGATTCAGGTAAATGTTCACCTTAAAGTAAATAATGCCAAATACATCCGACCATTTCATAAGTACAATAACAAGATGTGAGCGTAATTCTTTCCTCACTGGGACTTAGGTCTCCATTGGTTACTTAATCAAATACATTGTGGTGTTTCAGCACCTATTTGTTTAGTAATCAAAGCAAGTGATTTGATGATGGAAATATTCGATGTAATTCCTCACCTCCTGTTAGCATGGTATAAAATTGTATTTTGCGAGTTTATATTTTTAGTAAATAAAAACAGAACTGCTGTATGATAACAAAAGGCAAAACCTTTGTAAGTTTAAGCTTAAATCAGCCTGTGGGATTATATAAAGAGTGCTCATTTCATGTGCTCTTGCGATGGTCAGAATGTAAATATCCCCTCTGCATCTCACATCTGACTGTGCTGAGAAAGGCAAATTCTTTGAGAATTTTAAATTCTCAGAGTAGGGTAGCAGTAAAATGTCTCTCCAAGCTTCTCACCATCGATGAGTGTTACCTTTTAGGCTGTTGGAAAAGGCATCATGCAGTTTTCCATAGAAAAACATGACATGACTTTTCCGATGACCCAGATATCTTTTTTCTTTTTATTTTTAACCAAAGACCTTTGGAGCCTTGCAAATTGGGGCTTTGGGGAAAGAAAAGCTTTGAACAGATGAACTTTTATGGTCATCAGAGAAATGTGTTACACTCCTCAGAATGGAAACAAACAAACAAACAAGCAAACAAACAAAGCAGAAACAAAAAATAAATCATTTAAAAACTAAAAATTAAGGGATAAAAGGGTCAGCAAGTAGTGTAGTGGTTGAGGCGCTGCATTCCCACATGGTCAACTGTAGTTCGAGTCCTGGACATGGCAGCTTGCTTTATCGCTTTCTCTATGTCTCTCTCTGGTCAAATTAAAAATAATAATTATTATTATGAATAATATTAAATTGTAAAAACTCTTTAAAAATTAAAGATTGTGGGCATGGTTTTAGGAATTTTTCGGTTGTAACTATTATTGTTTATTATGATGTTTTTACATTTTTAAAGACTTTCAGCTTTGACATACTAGAAATTACAGGAACTTTTAGTACAAGAGTTTCGAGTTAAAATTTCTTTCTCTATAAATTTATTTCTTTGGGTTTCAATATTCATCTATGTCACATAGACAAGTATGAAGGGACTTCCAAAAGTTCATGAAAAAGGCATGTTAGGAAAAGGCTACTCATGAATATCCAAAAATCTTGGACCAAAATAAGAATGTCATTTTTGTATGAACTTTGAAGAGTCCCCCTGTATATCTGAGTCACCGAGCTAATGTGTGCTAGACTCATAGCATCCATTTAACAAGTGCCAGCTCCCTTTTCTTTTTATAACATACATGCACACCAATCTGGTTGTTTACTGATCTACCTAGGAAAAATGGTAGTTTATACTAAAACTCTCTGAAATTCAGGAACTTGAATATGATTTTACTATTAAAATAACAGTGAGATCAGCAGATGGCATAATGGCTATGTCACTGGACTCCCATGTAATCCACTGCAGTTTGAGTCCTGGACCTGGTGACTTAAACTCACCCCGGGCGTGTGTGCATGCGTGTCCAAGATCCTGAAAGGTGAATGGAAGAGAAGGGATTGCGGCGTGGCCATTCTCCTGGGGGGTGATTTCTCACTTTCTGACTCTCTGTCTCTCTGTCTCTCTCTCTGTCTTTCTGGAAAGCACATGCACCCTATAGCAAAAACCTCTCAAAAAAAAAAAAAAGTAGTATATGAGAGACAATGAGAGAGAAAGTAAGAAATCACTCCCAGGGGGATGGCCAGGCTGCCCCTTCTCCATTCTCCTCCTGGAATCTTGAGCACACAAGCATATGCACCCAGCATGAATTTCCAGTCACCAATGGCTCTGAGACTCAAACAGCAGTCAGCCATGTAGGAGTCTAGCACCACAGCCACTGTGCCACTGGATGGCCCTGTGACAAAGTTTTGACAAGTTTTAAAAAGTTTTTACAATTATTGTGTGCTTTTTAGCTTGATCCAGCAAAACGAATCTGTTGCTTACCTATGAATCCAAGCACTGAGAACTCAATATAAAACCAGTTACTTGAAGAAATATCATCCATGAAATTTTTTATTGTTGTAAAGTAATTCTTTTTAGCTATGACACCATCTTCTAGCTGAAAAATAAATAAAGCCCCAAATAGCATTAGTACCTTCAATGCTTCCACTGCACAAGTTATAGTAGCTTGAAAAATAGAAAATGCACTAGGAGACACTGGAAAAAAAAGTTTTTCTTAATGAAGTAATCGTTTTATTTTTAGTTCAATTCCCTGAGAGCATTTATAGTTCGTTGATTTTCAATTTATGATTCTGAGATTAACCAGATATTATCTGTTTCTTTCCTGAATACTAATCTTCAACATTCAATTCAAATCCTCTTGGAAAGAATCTATTTGAATCCATTTTCATCCTCACAACTACTTTAGTTTCTGGTTTACACAGTTTTTATCCATTTGAACTATTACAAGAACAGCAGCAACAACAAAGAAAACACAGACTGGGTGGTTTATAAACAATATCCATTTATTGCTCACAGTTCTGGAGGCTGGGAAGTCCAAGGTCAAGTCACCAGACGATGTGGTGTCTGCCGAAGGCTGTTACTCACGGATGGAGCCTTCTCACGACATCTTTACCCAGGTACGGAAGAGACTAGCTAACTCTCGGAGGCCTTGTCATAAGGGCACTAATCCAGTCACCTCCCAGAGATTTCACTTTGATGCATCACTTGGGAGTTAGGATTTGAATGCATTAATTTAGTGGGGCGGGGGTGGGGTGTATGTGTGCAAAAAATATTCAGCCTTAGCAAAGACTAACTAGTTTTATGCTCGAGACGCTGGGTACCATATCTATCTCCAGATACTGTGTCCGACAAAGCACCTTTTGGTAAAGAGATGACAACAGGGAATGGGGACACCCATCCACGATAGCCTGATTAGGCTGATGGTGCAGGTAAGTCAAAAAATAGTCCTCCATAAGGAAGAGGAGAACAAAGAAAAACATTATTTTTTTCTGTTTGAATATGTACTGTGGGTAACTTAAAGAGAAAAAGGGCTCCTAAACAGTTCAGAAAATGTGGACGTTCTCAGGCACATTTTCATGGAACAGAATTGTGGTGTTTCAAAATGGCAAAAGTACACTGTTGGGCCAGCCCCACACACTAGGGAAAGCAGAGCCCACATGGCCAACTGGAGTTAGAATCCTGACCCCAACAGTTCGAAAAACAAGTTACTGTGTATATGTGTACATGCCCCAAATCTCAAGAGGATGAAGAGGTGGAGGAGAAGGAATTGTGGGGTCACCATACCCTATAGGGGTATTAAAATTATAGACAGATTCCTCTCAAAACAAAACAAAACAAAACAAAACAAAATGGGGACCAGCAGATGGCATAATAGCTCCATTACTGGATTCTCATGTAGTCAACCGTGGTTCGAGTCCTGGATCCGGTGGCTTAAACTCATGCCGGGCACATGTGCGTATGTGCCCAAGATCCTGAGAGGAGACTGGAAGAGAAGGGATTGTAGTGGGGCCATCACTCTGGGGGGTGATTTCTCACTTTCTGTCTGTCTCTCTCTGTCTTTCTGGGGAGTGCACGATGCGTCTTATAGCAAAAACCTCTCCAAAAAAAAAAAAAAATTATAGACAGAGAGGAAGCCAGCAGGTAGTGTGGTGGTTAAGGCACTGGACTACCATGTGACCAACTGCAGTTCAAGTCCCTGACCTGATGGCTTGCTTTCTCACTTTCCCCCTCTCTCTTTCTGTCTCTCTCTGGTGAATACATGTGCCCTACAGCAAAAAATTTAAAATAATAATAATAAATAAAATTAAAATAAATCTTTAAAAAATTATAGGCAGAGAAATACAGGGGGTACCGTTTCTTTCTTTCTTTACAATTAGAAGTTTACTTTTCAGTTTGCTTCAGGGACCTGTAATCCTTCTGTTACAGCAAACCCAGCAAGAAGATCAATGTACAATGCATTTTCAGCTTTCTCCTAGCATTTTATATGATATTTTCTATTTTCAGGGTACAAAGTAAAGTGAAGAAACCCACGAGAAGGGGCTAAAGTAGAGAGAGAGAAAATAACACTGCTAATGTAAGTGACATGTACGCCGAGTTCTTACCTGTAAGTAATACCTCGCCTTGGGCTGCGCATACAGCATCAAAATGCAAAAATCCAATACTTGTTTGACTTGCCAACTAAAGAGAAGCACTGAAGTCTGTTAATATTCATGATTATTATTTACATTGTTTTCCATAAGCATACTTTGACAATTAAAAAAAAGTCTTTACAGTTTGCTAACGTAATACTAGCTACATTAAGGAAAACTGTATATGTTTATATTAACGATTATACTGAATTTTCCCCATGTTTATTCAATTGACAATGTATGCCATGGGTTATTAGGCTAAGCATAACCTATTTATTTTACATTTCATTTAGTTACATTTCAATCTAGGTAATGAAGTTAATATTCTTTGTGATTTTAGGTCAAATGATGGTAGTATGAGAAGAAACTTTATTCTAATTTAGTACTAAGCTAGATGGTAGGTCAGATTCTGAAGATGCACAGACCCATACACAATGCAGTTCTTGCCCTTCCAGGTCTCATAGTCTAGCATGAAAAAGACAAAAAAATAATAAAATAATAATACTTAGGTAAGTACTATGTGAAGACATTAATAGTGGTTTAAGTATCTCACAGTGAAACGGGGCAGGAGGAGCACAACAAGGCTGGGCATTCCATGAAGCCGAATGGTCTGGCAAAGGCCGTCTTAGCTTTAGGGCACAGCCGTGCATGGAAAAGACGCTGACGACGGTAGGGCTGGCAGAGACCCGCTCATGAAGGCTCTTTTACGACAAGTGGGAAGTTTTGGCCTGGATCTCCCAAGAGTAAAGATTTTTCTATCACATGGAGAACAGATTGGAGGAGAGGAGAGGCTAGGTGAGGCTAGGATTAGGGAAAGCAAAACATCTCTCAGGGTCTGAACTAAGTCCAAAGCAGTGGGAGGGCAGGGATGATGTGGAGAGAGATTTTAAAGGGAAAGGACAGAGATCTGAAAGGTTAAAGGGAAAACTAGGGTCTGGATGACTCCCAGCTTTCTGACTCTAAATTTGCACATAACGTAGTTCAGTAATTAAAAGCAAAACGGGGGCCAGAAGGTAGCTTGGCAGTTAAGGCACTAGACTCTCACGGAGCTGACCACAGTTCGAGTCCCTGACCTGGCAGCTTGTTTTCTCTTTCTCTCTCTCATAGTGCACGTGCCCGATGCAAATTAAAAAAAAATAAAAATAATAAATAATACTAAAGTAAATAATTATTTTGAAAAAACAAAAGCAAAACAAAACTTACAGGTTTATATATTCTGACGTACCACTTATCATTTTAAAGCAAATAAATCGAGCAAGTTTTCTGGTTAAGACCTTGTTCTGAGTTCTGACGTGCCTTTCCTAAGTTTTGAGAAACTAAAATATTCATTTCTTATCATGTCTACCAAACTTATTACCAAAAAATCATAATTCATTGCAGGTTCATAGTTTCTAATTTTTGAATGTTTTTTCATAAATATTTTCATAGTTTATTCTCATAATGACTTTGAAATATATTGATATAATGTAGATCTGTACCTACTGGAAATGTAGTAAAAGCTAGGGGGGGAAGAAAAGGTTCCATGACCTGAATAGGGGGATCAGCAAAGAGAAAAGCTGGGACTAGAACCCAAGAGTAATGATTTATGATCCCGCTCTCCCATCCCCCTTTCTCCTTCTCACCTCGTTAGACCTTAGCTAATTACTGTCTATGAACCTGAACACAGGTCACCAGTGGTACGGTGGTAAACGTTTAATAGCTGGGGGTGGCGAGCTCTAACGTGTAGTTTCTGCTCCTTTCCATGGAGTAAATACCATGGCTGACTTCATGCCGCCAATTTATTGTCACTGAACATACAGTTGGAGAGTGACGCGCATCACCAGCCAGTAGGAGCGAGGTCTACCACACATCTGTGTCTGAAACAGTAACCACAGGATGCTGATTCCATGATTTCATCAGCTGAAGTTAGTTAACTTCGGGATATGATTCTCTTTTATTTTTAAAGAATGTTTCTTCCCCCCCCCCTTTATTTTTTAATTTGACCAGAGGGGGACAGAATGAGAGAGAGAGAGAGAGAGAGAGAGAGAGAAAGAGAGAGAGAGAAAGTGAGAAAGCAAGCCGCCAGGTCTGGGACTCGAACCACGGTCAGCCATGTGGGGGTCCAGCATCCCTAACCACCGCGTCACCTGCCGGCCCCAAGTATATTATTTTCTAACATGTCATACCTCTCTAGGTTTTGTGAGTTCTCAGTTGATTTTTTGACATATGATGTGTTTGGGTAAAAAAAGGCAGGTATTGAAATGATTTCTAAAGATCCAGACATCACTTGCATTTTGAATCTATGAATAAAAATAAATGGAGGCTTAGAACAGAACATATGACTTACCAAAAATAACATAAATACCTTAAAATAATTTCCTTTCGTATGCTCACATAATATTTTGATTTAAATTATTTCGTGTCAATACATACATGATAACAACATAATAAAATCAATACTTTTCTGAAAAAAGCATTTCTTTTATAAATTAATGACATATCAAAAAAATAAAATGTGCAATATAAAATTAAATTATCCTTATAAAAATGATAGGCACTTTGAAATTTTTTTTGAGAGAGATTTTTGCTATGGAGTGCATGTGCTCACCAAAGAGACAGAAAGCAAGACATCACTCCCTGGGAGGGTGACCATGCCACAATCCCTTCTCCTCCAGTCTCCTCTTAGAATTTTGGGCATGCTTGCATACATGCCAGTGTGAATTTCAAGCCGCTGGGTCCAGGACTCAAAGTGCAGTTGATCATGTGGGAGTCCCGTACCTTAACCACTATGCCCCCTGTTGGTCTCTTGATTTTTTTTTTTTTTTTGTTTACAATCTGTGTGCACCCTGACATTTGAAACAATGGAAATATAGCTTATGATAACAGAGTAACTGCACGGAAGAAAAATTAGATTTTCTTCATGCATAATTTGGAATTTAAAATAAGTCTTACTAAACAGCGAGTAAAGACTAGTCTGACTCTTGTCTACACCTCATGGAAGGACTATGCACAGCTTTTAGCATCTTTATTTTTAAATAAACATGCTAAAGTCAAATTGACAAATGAACAAGGACACAATAAAATACACAGAACACTGCTCCCAAAGACTAGGATATGACTCTCTCTCCCTCTTTCGTGGTCGTGGAAGAAATAAAGAAATAAACTTTTTAAAAAGGGAAGTGGGGAACAGCAGATGGGGTAATGGTTATGTTGCTGGGCCACCGACTTGACTGTGGTTTGAGTCGTGGATCCAGAGACTTAAAACTCACATCGGGCACATATGCATGTGTGCCCAAGATCCCGAGGAGAATGGAGAAGAAGGGCATGGCATGGTCATGCCCCCTGGGCGATGTTTTCTTGCTTTCTGTCTCTCTGGTGAGTGCACGTGCCCTATGCCAAAAATCTAACAAACAAACAAAAAAAGGAAGTGGCTGACAGATGCACACTGGGAGTGAACCCAGACGAGATTCCTAATATAACAGCACAGGGACAGTGCTGCCTCCTCTGTGTGAACTTAGTGAAGGGGAACTTACATGACAGAAATACTTGTGGTGAAAAGTCTGCCATATATGTAGTAAGTGGCATTGCTCAGAAACTTCACACTCAAGGAATTCTTAGGGCTGACCCCAATGTCTGGTGGCTAAGGGAGCTGGATCCCACATGGCTGATTCTGTGATTCAAATCCCAGGCTCGGTGGCTTGAAAACCACACCAGACACATGTGTGTGCATGCCCAAGTTATCGACAGGATGGAGAAATGGATGTGAAGGGATTGCAACATGAACACACCCATTTGGGGTGTGCTTTCTCCCTCTTTCTCTGTTTCTTTTTTGGTGAGTGCACATGCCCTCTGGCACAAATAAAAATAAAATAAAATAGGAAGCAGTG
>NW_006159596.1:1415356-1487071 GCF_000334495.1 Tupaia belangeri chinensis
GCATGTGCTCGCCAGAGAGACAGAGAGACAGAAAGCGAGAAATCACCCCCCCCCGGGGGGGATGGCCACGCCGCAATCCCTTCTCTTCCATTCTCCTCTAGGGATCTTGGGCACGCACGCACATGCGCCCAGCGTGAGTTTTAAGCCACCGGGTCTGGGACACGAACCACGGTCGACTACATGAGAGTCCAGTGACATAGACATTACGCTAACTGCTGGTCCCTATAGTGTGCAATTTTAACATGTGAAATGACTACTTTATTGTACTCTCTTGAAAAAATTAAATAACATTTATTTCAACTCTTTACCCTTTGCTGTTAACATTAATACCATTAGCATCACTAGAATCACTTTTTAAAAAAAATCATTGATAAAGTTTTCTGGTATGATTTCAACTCCAGTTGAAAAACAGCAATTTCTGAAACCAGAAATTGTTAGGTCATTGGAAAAGTCATGACGCATTTTTGCATAGAAATACATAGAGAAAAACATCATGACTTTTCTGATGACCCAATACCTCTGAAATGTTATAACAAATTGCAAATATTCTCATACATAAATTTTGTTCATTTCTGATCTCCACAAGTAACCATATATTATAATTCTTTTTAAAGTGATCTTCTAGGGACTGGGACCAGGAGGTGGTGTGGTGGTTAAGTCCACTGGACTCCCACATGGCCAACTGTGTTTCAAGTCTTGGGCCTGGTGGCTTAAAAAACTTATGGTGGGCGCACGTGCATGCACGTGACAGAAAGCAGGAAATCACCCCCCAGGGGGGATGGCCATGCAGCAATCACTTCTCCTCCATTCTCCTCTTGGGATCTTGGGCACGCACGCACACGCGCCCAGGGTGAGTTTTAAGCCACCGCGTCCGGGACTCGAACCGTGGTCAACTACGTGGGAGTCCAGCAACATAGCCGTTATGCTAACTGCTGGTCCCCTATGTATAATGTTCTCATAATCTGAATATTACATAAAATTTTTGAAGATAGTTAATATATCACCTACTTTAAGCATTCATTACTGTTCTAAATTTTCTTTACCTCCAGTAAATCCCTCATGATCAGTATAAGGTCTTCTCTCCTTTATGAGAAAAAAAATAACCTTTAAAGAGAACACTCTGGGGACCAGCAGCTGATGTAGTAGTTAAGGCGCTGGACTCCTACATGGCTGACTGCCATTCAAGTCCCAGACCTGGTGGCTTGAAACTCATGCAAGGCGCATGTGTGTGCAAGCCCCAAATCCTGAAGGGGTGATTTCTCACTTTCTCTCTGTCTCCGGTGAGCACATGTGCCCTATAGCAAAAAATGTCTCTTAAAAAAAGAATGACACTTGATTCTACTCTCCTTGCCCAAATAAATGAATTTTTTGACTCTTTCATCTGCTCTTATATTTTTCCCTTTGGTCTTAGTCTGTCTTAGTCCACTTTTCTGTTGATAAGTCCACTTTTCTGCACTTTTCTACTGCACTAGATAACTTATAAAGAATAGAAGATCACTTAGGTTACAGTCTTGGAGGCTTAAGGTTAAGGGGTTACATCTGCCGAGGGTGGGTGGGTTGGTTGGTTTCTTTCTTTCTTTCTCTCTCTCTCTCTCTCTCTCTCTCTTTCTTTCTTTAAGGTTTTTGTCATAGGATCCATGCACTCACCAGATGGAGACAGAGAGTGAGAAAGTGAGAAATCCCCCCACAGGGGGGTGTGGGGAGGGGGATAGCCATTACACAACCCGTTCTCCTCCACTCTCCTCCTGAGATTTTGGGCACACACGCACACAAACTCAGCATGATTTTCAAGCCACCGGGGCTGGGACTAGAACCACAGTCAGCCATGTAGGAATCCAGTACCTTAACCACCACAGCCCTGGGTGAACTCCTCTTAGTGCTCTGCAGTCCTGAGGTAGTACAGAGTATCTCAGGGAACAGTTTGTATACCTGTCTCTTGTGTGTCTGTTCTCATAAGGCCACCAGAAAGCACTGGGGTGAGGAGGGGGACCCTGATGACTTTCTCTAATCCTAATTGCATCCCAAAGTCTCACCTTTTAATATTATAACTGCATTAACTAGACATCATATTATTTCACCATTAAATTCTTCAGTGTTAATGTAAAAAAGGACTTTTAGATAACACACAATGCCATTAATGTTAATTTTTAAATGTATCAGCACTTACTTTTGAGCAATCATGTCAACAATAGAGTATAAATAGTCTTCATTACTCTAGAAATGAGAGAAAACATTTTACTGAAACTAAGTATGCCTCGTGGCTTTATTAACACCACATTTTTGCCTCATTCAAATCTAATTAACACGTAGAACATCATTTTGTCCTAATAATTTCTAGTATTTTTATCAAAGAATTAGAAAGAGCCACATACTTTAAAAATCTGATTTGAGGGATCAGCAGTTGGCATAATGGCTGTGTCGCTGGACTCCCATGGAGGCGACCACGGTTCAAGTCCCAGACCCAGCGGCTTAGACTCACGCTGGGCACATGTGCATGCGTGCCCAAAAGCCCGAGAGGAGAATGGAGGAGAAGGGATTGCGGCGTGGCCACCCCCCTAGGGGGGGGTTTCTCTCTGTCTCTCTGTCTCTCTGTCTCTCTGTCTCTCTGTCTCTCTGTCTCTCTGTCTCTCTGTCTCTCTGTCTCTCTGTCTCTCTGTCTCTCTGTCTCTCTGTCTCTCTGTCTCTCTGTCTCTCTGTCTCTCTGTCTCTCTGTCTCTCTGTCTCTCTGTCTCTCTGTCTCTCTGTCTCTCTGTCTCTCTGTCTCTCTGTCTCTCTGTCTCTCTGTCTCTCTGTCTCTCTGTCTCTCTGTCTCTCTCTGTCTTTCTGGTGAGCACACATGCCCTATAGCAAAAACCTCTTAAAAGTGGATTTGAATACTGAAACTGTTTTCTCCCTTTGCCACAATATGAAATATTACTATACAACATTTACACTTAAAGATTAGTATACAAATTCTTATTTAGCCCAAAATGTTTGCCTCTAAATGTGGTCATTTTGTAAAATCTTATTTCAGAAGATGACTCCTTTCGAAAATGTCTTCATTTTATGAGTATTGGATGACATTTTTCCCAGACAGTATTACTCAGTTCGATTCCCAAGTTTTCTTCTATTAATAACCTTTGGGGACCTGCTCTTTTTCACTGGACTGTGTTCCAGGTGAGATGACAGACTCATTTGTAAAAAGCTTTTGATAATGTACCCTTTAAAGATGATTTTTTTTTTCAATAACTGATGGTATTTACAAGATGTGGCCTTGGGGTCCATAAGCATTTCCAACATAAAATCCTAAAATGTTTTGCAAAATGACAGTTCTATTACCAAGCCTGAGTACTTCGGGGGCAACTCTGAATGTATTTAGTGAGGCTGATCTTTAGACATATCAGGCTCTGTAGACAAGTCTACTGTGCTACTTACGGATCTTAAGGTAGCCATGGGTGGACTCGCCTGCTATTTGTCACACACCAATATGTTTATATTTTAAACATAGCACTACAGTTATGCTTCTTAGGCGTTCCTTATTTCACTTTTATATTTTGCCCCAATATTTTATTATTAAACATTTCAGAGAGATGTACACTGTGCTGCCGACAAAAATTATAATACATAAAATAAGGTCCATGACAAAATATTCTGGCTATTCAGTGTATGCTTCCTGTATTAAGAAATTAAATTGGCCTAGAAGGGCTTTTTATATTTTTACTTACATTTCCCTAATAGTTCTTTTACTACTTGTGTTTTTCAGGGTTTGTTATTTTTTTCCTGCATTCAAATGCCTTTTTTTTTTTTTTTTGTAGAGGTTTTTGCCTTAGGGTAATGCAGTGAGAGGAAAAGTAAGAAATCAGCCCCCAGGAGGGATAGCCACGCAGCAATCCCTTCTCCTCCATTCTCCTCCTGGGATCTTGGGCACACGTGCACACATGCCTAGTGTGAGTATTAAGCCACCGGGTCTGGGACTTGAACTACATTCAGCCATGTGGGAGTCCAGTGACATAACTACTACACCATCTGCTGGTTCCTTCAAATGCATCTTTATTGTGAAAATTCAAGCAATAAAAATAAAAGGAAGAAAGGAAGAAAGGAAGAGAGGAAGAGAGGAAGAGAGGAAGAGAGGAAGAGAGGAAGAGAGGAAGAGAGGAAGAGAGGAAGAAAGAAAGAAAGAAAGAAAGAAAGAAAGGAAGAGAGGAAGAGAGGAAGAGAGGAAGAAAGAAAGAAAGAAAGAAAGAAAGAAAGAAAGAAAGAAAGAAAGAAAGAAAGAAAGAAAGAAAGAAAGAAAGAAAGAAAGAAAAGCAAAGATTCCTCTAACTCCCCGCATTTGGGCCTCGTCATTATCTACATTTGGAGACCAGCATTCCAAGGTTTGCTCATTCTCTCTCTTTCTTCTCTCTGTCTGTCTTTCCCCATTTTACCCTCCCTCCTCCCCTTCTATCCTTCTTTTCTTTCTTATTTTATGTAGATAGCATTATTGTTAAATGTGATGCTTTACAACTTCTTTTTTCATTCAACAATATGACACTAACATCATTTGGAGGTAGGAGACAGGGACCTAAGAATATAGTTTAGGATATAGGCCCAAAATGGAGTCACAAAACAGCTAAGTTTCTTTCTTTTCTTCCTTTTTTTTTTTTTTTGTTTGTTTTTTGTTTGTTTGTTTTGGAGAAGTTTTTGCTGTAGGGCGCGTGCACTCGCCAGAAAGAGACAGAGAGACAGAAAGCGAGAAATCACTCCCATGGGGATGGCCACACCACAATCCCTTCTCCTCCATTCTCCTCTCAGGATCTTGGGCACACACGCACATGCGCCTGACATGAGTTTAAGCCACCGGGTCCAGGACTCAAACTGAGGTCGACTACATGGGAGTCCAGGGAGTCCAGTGACATCGCCATTACACCATCTCCCCACACAATGGCCAAGTTTTAAGATGGAGACACAACAGCTCAGCAGCAGCTCAGCTCTCACTGAACTGCTTGCTCACAAGAAACGGCTTACAGCAATGACTCAGTGATAGACCTAAAGCAGAAAAGGCTTTTTTTTTTTTTTTTTCAGGTCCCACCACATTCCAGGAAGAAGGTAATAGTCTTTTATGGCCCAAAGCTTTTACACAAAGAGAGTCTCATGACCTTTGTACCAACTCTAAAATTAGAAAAAAATAACTGGATCCATCTAGCATGTTCCTCCCACCCACCTCGAGGGGAATGCATACATAAGCCCCTCCTGAGAAGAAGCTCAAACAAAGCTCCTCTGACTAAGATAAAACCTCCTTGCCTCAGTTTATCTTTGGAAACGCATTCGGGATCCACTCCCTGCTTGGGAGCTCTGTTCTTCCTTTCTTCTCTTAATAAACTCTGGTTTGCTATGCCCCCTCTGTGGCCACATCTCTAATCATTCGTGAGTGTGAGGCAGAGAACCAGGTTTGCTGCTGTTCCTGCACTGGGTATTGGGCCTATGCACCCCAACTTCCTGCATCAATTTTGTATTAGTGACATAGATAACTCATTCTACTTTCTCTCTAAAAATTTGGTCAAAGGGCACGTGCACTTGCCAGAGAAAGAGAGAGAGAAGTGAGAGGAGCACCTGCATGGAGGATTGTCATGCTGAAACCCTCTCCCCTTCATTTCTTCCTCCTTTGGGGATTTGGAGCACCAACACACACAACCAATGTGTTTTTCAAGTGTCCAGGTATGGGACTCAAACCAAATAGTTGGCCATGTGGGATCCAACCTCTTTAACCACCACACCACCCACACCACCCACCACACCACGGGGTGGCCCGCATTCTCCTTTCAGTGCTATAGAGTATCACATTGTGGAGATACATAATGAAGTATTCAACCAGCCTCCTATGGATATTTTGGTTGTTTCCAATATTATACTTGCATAAAGCAATACTGCACTGAGAATCCTTGAAATAATTATTCATTAAACACTGACTCTGTGCCATGCATCATTATAAGCACTTTAAATGTATTAGCTGGTTCATTCCCACAACGCTATGACATGGGGTCTGGGCAATATTATCAACTGTACTTACGGATAAGGAAAAAAAGGCACAGAGAACTTACGTGAGCTGCTCAAGTTCGCAAGTCCAAGGTGGAGAAGCTGGCATTTGAACCTTGGCGACCTGGGCCAGCTGGTAGTGTGGAAGTTAAGGCAGTTGGATCTCATGTGGCCGACTGTAGAGTCACACTGGACACATGTGTGTGCCCAAAATCCTGAAGGGAGATGAAGGAGAAGCGACTGTGGCATGGCTATCCTCCCCTGCCCCCCCCCCCAGGAAGTGATTTCTCACTTTCCCTCTCTCTCTCTGTCTCTCTCCAGCAAGTAAATGTACACTATAGCAAAAACTAAAAAGAAGAAAAAGAAAGAACCTTGGCAATCTACATCCAGAGTCTGTGTCCCTAATCATGCTATGCTGTCACGATTTTATTTTTTATTTATTTTTTGGAGAGATTTTTTTTGCTATAGGGCATGTGCACTCACCAGAGAGACAGAGATAGAGAAAATGAGAAATCACTCCCCCAGGAGGATTTCTGCTGGCCCCATGTTTTTATTATTTTTAAACACTTGTCTGATATCTCCTTAAGATAAGGTTCCAGAATTTGGATTTCTGAGACAAAAAATAAATACATGCTGAATCTGAGACATGTTGTCAAACTTCCCTCCACGGTTTGAAGATGTCATGTTTACACAGTACTTAATAGTTCTATGTGGTGTGAGCAAAATAGAAACCTTCAGAGTCATCACACAGACCTAGATTTGAATCTGCTCTTTTAATAATTGTGTAAGGTACTTTCTTTTAAACTCTAGTTCCTTTCTCTGTTCAGGACTGTGGGGTCAGTGTATTGTACAGCAGTTATGTCACTGGGCTCACACATGGCCAATCACAGCTCGAGTCTGGGACCTGGTGGCCTGAAAAATCACACCAGGAGCATGTGCATGCGTGCCCAAGATCTCAGGAAGAGAATGGAAGAGAAGGATCGTGGCATGGCCATCCCCTGGGGGGGAAGGGTGGGGGCATGGCCATCCCCTGGGGGGGGGGGGTGTGATTTCTCACTTTCACTCTCACTGCCTCTATCTCTCTGTCTCTCTTGGGAGCACCTATGCCCTAAGGCAAAAACTTCTTTAAAAAATCAGGACAGTAATACCTACTCTACATAGGTATAATACAGGTTATAAACAATGTCTTGAGAAGTTGTCCACAATCCCTCAGGTATAGAAAGGAGTCCCTCAATTCATAGCAACTATTAAGACAACATACATCACTAAACTTTCATTGGGCTGGGCATGTTTTACTACCATGTTATGGTGTATTTATACATACAATTTCTGTACCGTATGGTAGGCAAGGATCCTACATTAAATGCTATTCAGGGCTGGCCCCATAGCATGGCAGCTAAGCCCTGTCTACAGGAAGCCAGGTCACACACGGCCAACCGTGATTCAAATACTAGCCCCATTGGCTTGAAAAACATGCTAGGCACGTGTGCACACATGCCCCAAAGTCTGACAGGATGGAGAAATGGAGGAGAAGGAAACATGACGTGACCATACCCCACCAGGGGGTTTTCTCCCTCTCTGGTGAACGCACACATCCTCTGGCAATCAAACAGGTGCGGTTCAGATTTGGCCATCTTGGCCCAGCTGCAGTCGCACAGTGGCGGCAGGCTGTTTCCACTACGTGGAAGATTGGAGTTCGGTTCTCGTGTTGGCCTGTACATGCTAAACACATGCCCACATGCCTGTGATCCTGGCTGCCTAGGAAGGTTTGGGGGAGGACTGCTGTGCGAGACTCTATTGAAGGTGCCACTCACTCTCTCTCAGTCCTTCTGTTTCTCTCTTACAAAAAAAAAAAAAAAAAGGTAAAAAAAAAAAGTAGTAATTTTATATCTACTACATTAAGCCATAATATTTTCTTTTTGGATTTACATATATAACCCATTCTCACTGGTACCATACAAGTATCAAGCATGTGATATGCTATCCAAAAAAGGTATCTATGGATTGTTTTTCAAATTTTTCAAAATAGTACAGTGACTACCACCGAGGAAGGACCTAGAGCAAGAGCAAGGGAGCTTTGTACTTTTTATACGTACATCTGCAACCGAGACAATAACCACCGAGTCCTTCTCTTCCGCAGGAGTCATCCCAGAGACCACGGTGCTCAGGGTCTGCATCAGGTAACTGTGACTTCTTCTGTTGGCAATGGAAATGCCCAGTGCAAAGGAAACTGCAGACATGGGAGGAAAACTAACCTTAGCCCCGAGTCTGTGCCCACTTTTGTATCTGAGTAGGGCTCGTGGCCATGAAAGGTGTTCACAGCTGTACTGCACAATCAGTTACGAATTTGACTAATGTATCTGAGGAAGGTATGAAGAATGGACTGACTGGTAATACTACAGTCAGGAGAAGAATTGCAAGCCTATTTTACTAGAATAGTAAGCAATGATGAAGAGCTTGATCAAATGGGTCAGTCCCATGGTCTGGTGGTTGGGGAGCTGCATCCCACATGGCCAACTGCATGAATCCCAGCCTCAAGGCCACGGACATGTGTGTAGGTGCCCCAAATCCCAACAAGATGGAGAAATGAAGGAGGAGGGATTATGACATGGCCATGCCCCACTGGAGAGATGCTTTATGACATGACCACACCCTACTGGAGAGGTGCTTTCTCCTTCTCCCTCTTGGTCCCTTTGTCTCTCTTTGACATGCACCCTCTGGCAAATTAAAAAAAAAAAAAAAAAAGGGTAGTTACAGAGAGAAAAAATTACCTGAGGTACACCAACAGTATTAAATGAGTAAGACTGATGATAAACTCCCAGGAGGCCATGCCACAGGCTAAAATATTTTTGCATATATTTTATGTTAGGATCTTTCAGTTGCCAGGTACAAAGTCTCCCTTAAGTTGCTGCTGATAACTGAGAAAAGCCACCGAAGGTGTCTCAAAAGGAGGATGATTAGGGGCTAATAGATGTCAGGGTGGTTAAGGCTCTGGATTCCCACATGGTCGACCTCGGTTTGAGTCCTGGACCTGGCAGCTCAAATATCGAGTGTGCATGAGTGGCCAAAATTCCAGGAGGAGAATGGAGGAAAAGGGACTGTGGTATGGTCATTCCCACTTGGGGTGATTTCTCACTTTCCTATTCCCTGTCTCTCTCTGGTAATGCCCTACGGGGGGAAAAAAGGATAAATATTAATACATACATCATGGTTGGATATCAGGAAATAGTTGAGACATTAGAAAATTATTCAGGACTTAAAAGAGCTTGGAAAACAGTTACCTCAACACTTAGAGCTCCTGCGGCAGGGGTTCTATGGCTCCTTCCCACTCCAGCACCTCCTTCCCACCTTCCTTCATTCTGCCTTGGGCTTCCACTTATATCTGTAGATGTTTACCCAAAGCTGTGTTTATTCTTGCTATCTAATATCTAATAGTTTCTATGCATTGGCTTTTCTTTTTTTCCTGTGTCATTCAGCTTCTCTTCTTCTTACAAACTATATCTTTTGTCTAGCATGTACTCTGTCATACATTCATACACACGCACAATGCATGTATATCTATATATGTAGACACTACATTCTAAACACATGTAAGAGAGAATTGGATGCAGTTAAAGAATTTCATTAGGTATGAACTCAAAAAGTTCCAGGCCAGCAGGTGACGTGGAGGTTAAGGTGCTAGACCACACACAGCAGACTGAGTACCTCAAATCCCAGACCCTGCAGCTTGAAAAACATGCAGGGAGCATTTGCGTGCATGCCCCAAACCTCAAGATCAGAATGGAGGAGAAGGAACTGTGGTGCAGTCATCCCCTGAGGGATGATTTCTCGCTTTTGCCCTCTACCTTTCATTCTCCTCTTTCCAGTGAGTGCACGTGACGTATAGCAAACTAAAGTGGGGGGGGGGGAGAGGTTTCTTAATCTCTCTACGCCTCAATTTTCTGAGATGTAAAATAGAGATGATAATAACAAGCCCTACCGTATTGGGTTGTGAGGGTTAAATGAGATAATAATAGAAACCATAGAATTCAGGGTGTGGACCACAGTAAGAGATGAATAGATGTTAAACAATGTCATCTGGCACCCTCCTCCAGACATGACAGTCTTGGTTAATATGTCAGAGGCAGGTGACAGAGCAGGACTATTTCTTCTCAAGGGACTGCCTAGAGCAGGGATCAGCAAAAGCTTTTCTGTAAAGCGTCAAATAACAGAACATTTTTGGGTCTTGACCATACCGTCTCTGTTGCAGCTACTCAGCTCTGTCCTAGCACATGAGCAGATGCCAACAGTAAGTCAGTGAATGAGCCTGGCTTTATCCCAACAAAACTATATGGAAAACAGGAACCCAGGGGCCTGCCCTACAGTGGCACTCTCAGAGCAGTGAATGAGATTTTGAGGAATGGCGAACATCCTGACCCTTGGCTGAAATACATTCCTCCATAGAATTCAGGGTGTGGACCACAGTAAGAGATGAATAGATGTTAAACAATGTCATCTGGCACCCTCCTCCAGACATGACAGTCTTGGTTAATATGTCAGAGGCAGGTGACAGAGCAGGACTATTTCTTCTCAAGGGACTGCCTAGAGCAGGGATCAGCAAAAGCTTTTCTGTAAAGCGTCAAATAACAGAACATTTTTGGGTCTTGACCATACCGTCTCTGTTGCAGCTACTCAGCTCTGTCCTAGCACATGAGCAGATGCCAACAGTAAGTCAGTGAATGAGCCTGGCTTTATCCCAACAAAACTATATGGAAAACAGGAACCCAGGGGCCTGCCCTACAGTGGCACTCTCAGAGCAGTGAATGAGATTTTGAGGAATGGCGAACATCCTGACCCTTGGCTGAAATACAGTCCTGCTTCGAACACTGGTTTTTCTTGTCTTGTGTACCTAGGAAACGTGAACTCATTCTTCTAGGCTTAGCTTAAACATCATCTCTTCAGGAAAGTTTTTGCTAATCTTGTCTCCAGAAAGATAGGGAAGCAGGAAGATAACCAGGCAAGAAGAGATTTATCAAAACCCAGGAGAAAAGATCTACTAAGCACTGAGCAGAAGCTTTCTGTATAGCTGACATACTGACTTATTTTTAATGCACCCATATTAAAATTGAATTTGAATTTAAGTCACTGAATACTTATGGAGCTATTATTTTCCACCACATAACATACTCATTTCTAATCATCCAAATTAATGCCAGATAGACTGCTAGTCTACATATCAACCTGAGTATGATATTAATTGATTGCATTTTAAACTTAAAAGTATGTCTCTAAAGACCCAAATGGCTGTATTTAACTTTCCGATTCTAAATTTTCTTACCGCCTGTTTTCTCTTTGGCAAGGATTACATCAGGATAAAGCCTGCCTTCTTTCTTTAGATGAGGAAAAAATATCTTTAAATCTTCAAATGTATTATTAGGTACTGTTTCATTCTTCCTGAAGGCTTCAACTTCCTTCTCAACTGAAAGACAAAAAGAAAATAGGGAAATGAGATGACCATTGCAAATATTTCTCTTCTTCTGACACAAATTTTGCAAATGAGGATTAATAAATAAATTCACAGATTAATTTAGTATTCAATACATAAGAGAAATACTTTTCAATATGAATTATCAAATCAGAATGCTGCAAAATAAAGCTCAAAGATTACTGATTCATTATTTATTTATTAATTTATTTATTTGAGAGGTTTTTGCTATACAGTGCCTGTGTTCACCAGAGAGGCAGAAAGCGAGAAATCACCCCCCAGGGGGGATGGCCATGCCACAATCCCTTCTCCTCCATTCTCCTCTCGGGATCCTGGGCATAGAAAAACATGCACTCAGAGTGAGTGTAAGCCACCGGGTCCGGGACTCAAACTGTGGTCAACTACATGGGAATTCAGCAACATAGCCATTACGCTAACTGCAGGTGCTGATTCATACTTATTTTTTTTTAAAGCTCCATTTAATTTAAGCTTACATTCTGAGCTACACAACCAGAGGTCAATAGACCTGTCAGTTTCGAAGGAAGGAAAGAGAATAGGGACCAGCAGTTAGCGTAATGGCTATGTAGCTGGACTCCCATGTAGCCAACCATGGTTCAAGTCCTGGACCCAGTGGGTTAAACTCACGCCGGGTGTGTGTGCGTGCATGCCCAACATCCTGAGAGGAGAATGGAAGAGAAGGGATTGCGGCGTGGCCATCCCCCCGGGGTGATTTCTCACTTTCTATCTCTGTCTCTGTCTTTCTGGCAAGCACACTTGCCCTATAGCAAAAACCTCTCCAAAAAAAAAAAAAAAAAAAGGAAATAGAATGGAAACATTCTATAATTGGTTTCCTTTCACTACTTGGATTAATAACACTTCATTGAGATGGGTATCTTTAAAATTTGTTTTGTATCCTCTTAACATTTAATGACTTTATTTATTCGTTAGTGATAGAACAAGTGTGGGAGGAAGAAAAAATAGTTTTTTTTAAAAAAAAATTTTGATTTTAATTTTTGCTATAGGGTGTGTGAGCTCACCAGAGAGGAGAGAGAAGAGAGAGAGAGAAACACGGAGAGATCTGTGACAGATACAGGACGATCGATCAGCAGGATTGCTTATCATCTGACATGGAAGAGCCCCAGAGGGAGGGAAGTGGTCAGAGAAGATGTTGAGGGTTCTGGCTGTGTCGGGTGGCTGCACCATGGCCCATGGTAAAATTCAGAGACAGAACGCACAGGAAGAGCCCTCTCAGAGCGGAGATGGGGAGTGTACCAGCGACATCGCTCACCCGATTTCTGTAGGTCCCATGATACAAGGGCCAGCACTGATTCCGTTATGTTCATGGTGGGAGAGAAGAGGAAATGATCCCAAATCAGAGGGCATTAAATGTACATTTCGAAAACAAGACATAAAACAAACCACCATATGCAAAAATAATGACAACACAAACCTGAGCTTCTTAATACATTTTCTAGCTCTGGATACTTTATTTTATTTAAGACTTTCCTCAGGTCTTGGTGATTTTTCTCTGTTTTTTTCTTTAAATGGATCATGTTTTCTTTAAACTCCAACATATGGTTTCTACAATTAGTTAACCGATTATCTGAAAAGAAAACATGCATGTATAAGTTTATACATGTAGCAATGGTATAATACAATTTCTTACTATAGATAAAATAAATGTAAATTAGAACCAGCATAAGGCATAGTGGTTACATCACTGGACTCCCACGGAGTTGACCATGGTTAAAGTCCCAGACCTGGCAGCTTAAAACTCAGTTCAGGTGTGTGTGCACATGAGCCCAAAATCCCAAGAGGAGAATAGAGAAGGGACTGAGGCATGCCCTCCCCCAGGATGATTTCTCACTTTCTGTTTCTCTGTCTCTGTGTCTCTTCAGCAATCATCAGACTTCCATGTAGTCAACAGTGATTCGAGTCCCAGACCCAGTGGCTTAAACTCATGCTGGGCGTGTGTGTGAGTGCCCAAGATCCCGAGAAAAGAATGGAGGAGAAGGGATTGTGTTTTGGTCATCCCCCCTGGGAGGTGATTTCTCGCTTTCTGTCTCTCTGTCTCTCTCTGTCTTTCCAGCGAGCGCACATGCCCTATAGCAAAAACCTCTCAAAAAATTATTACTTTATTGGGAACCAGCAGTTAGCATAATGGCTATGTCACTGGACTCCCACATAGTCGACCACGGTTCGCGTCCTGGACCCGGTGGCTTAAAACTCATGCCGGGTGCGTGCGCGTGCGTGCCCAAGATCCTGAGAGGAGAATGGAGGAGAAGGGATTGCAGTGTGACCATCCCCCCTGGGGGGTGATTTCTCACTTTCTGTCTCTATGTCTCTCTCTGTCTGTCTGGCAAGCACACGCACCCTATAGCGAAAACCTCTACAAAAAAAATATTACTTTATTGAACTTTATTTATTTATGTATTTTAATTTGACTAGAGAGGGACAGAGTACGAGACAGAGAGAGACAAGGGAAGTGACAAAGCAAGCTGTCAGGTTCAGGACTCAAACCACTATCAGCCATGTGGGAGTCCAGCACCCCGATCATTGTGCCACCTGCTGGCCCCATGCCTAGTGTGTTTTTCAAGTCATGGTCCAGAACTCAAATGGCGCAGTGGGCCATGTGGGATCCAGCCACATTAACCTCCATGCCACTGGCTGGCCCTTACTTGTTTTAATAAAAAGGGAATGAAAGCTTTGCAGTCCCCAGCCTCCCAGAGAGATGTGTACCATTGACAGGGTTTTGCCATGCCCTGATCCTTCTCACTGACTCCCAGCTAACCAGGATCACACTGCAGCACATCTGGGGGGTTCAGGTCAGCTTGGGAGCTGAACTCAGGCCTCCCATGTGGCTCCAGTATCACACAGCAGTGCACCATGACAGTTGGGCCCCTAGCCTTCTTATTCACTTTATAACTTTTTAACATTTATTTATGACTTCTGTGAGACAGAGAGAGAGAGGAAACACCCTCAATATGATCTTGACACTGTGACCCACCCCCAGCCTCCAGTCAGTTCCAGATCATGGGTACATGTATATCCAGCATACTCAGGAAGGTCTCAGGACTTGAACCAGGGATCTTCCCATCTGGGATTGCCTCATAGAGCATCACATTTTACTGTTACCCCACTGTATGGACCCTCCTCTTTTATTTTTTTTTCCTGAATCAGTTATCACTACTTGACTTCATATTATGTATTTAATGTTTTTGTCACTCTCCAGAGCTCACGAGAATATAAGCTTGAGAACAGTAAAATCTGTTTTTACCACTAAATTCCAAATGTCTGAAACAGTTACTGGCAGAGAGTTCTTATACAAACATATGCGGAATGAATGAACCAACAAGTTAATAAGATAAATGGACTTGTCAGGATAGGAACTGCTTCTAGTGATTCTTGAATCAAAAGAACCCATGTCCAGTGGTGGATACTATTTGAGAATGCTTCCAGAGATTACAGGAGATGCAGTCCCACCACTAGACGTCTCTGTTATTAGTGTTTCCCAGGTAATATTCTCTTTGCCAAATGGATCATGTGTTAGGAGTTGAAATGTCATGGGTGATGCAACATATCTGGGTTTCCACACTGTAGGTTACTCCCCAAGGGATCAATTTAGTCACCATGCAAAGAAAGTGTTTTCTCTAGAGGAAGCAATATTTACAGACAAAACCATACAGAAATGTTCAAGGACTTGAGCTCCAACATTAGATCTGCTTCTTGTGCATTCTTCCCTGACAATTCAATGTATCAATATCTTATTTAAAATACTTACTTTACTTGCTTATTCACTTCGGTCTTTAGTGAGGACAAAATGTTACAAAGTCACTTTGCAAAGGTTTGATATACACAACAATTAGATACTTTGAGTCAGTATCTTTTGTGTGGAAGGCAAACAGACTCCAGTTCAGGAGCCCGGCACAAGGACCTTCGGACTGCTTAGGGCAGGTCTCTGGCATCAGCTGTGAGCATCTATACAATACATAACCTCAGATCTTACTCCAGACCTACTGAATCAGAATAGGCATATGATTTATTTTTGTATGTGTGCTCACCCGAGGGAGACAGGGAAACAGAGACAGAGAGAGGGAGCAGTCACTCCCCACGGAGCACGGTCATGCTGCAACCCCTTCTCCTCCATTTCTCTAACCCGTCAGGATTTGGGCATATGAGCACACATGTCCAGTGTGGTTTTCAAGTTTCTGGAGCCAAGGCTCGATCTGTGGTCAGTCACATGGAATCAGACTCCCTTAACCACTAAGCCACAGGGTCAGCGTTTTAGTAAGATTCTCAGTCGACTGCTATGCACATTAAAATCTGAGAAGCACCATGTATAAGTCTTCCATTATTTTTATTATCACTGATATTTGTGGAGAGCTGTCAATTTGAAAACATGTGATTAAAACATGTGGCCTGCAGACACATGCAGATGTGCACTTCCCTGTAAGCTACTCTAGCCGGGCTATTGAGAAGCATCTACATACAAAAGCAGTAACTGCCTGTTGTCAATGGTTGTCTTCCTGTTGTTGCTGATACCCAATACCCCCGCCCCCTCCCATACTGGCCAGTATCCGACTAAGGGAAGGAAGTCTTGTGCGTTTATCAGATTGTCCCCAAAAAATGATCAGAGAAATTATATGGCACCAGTCATTGTCACATCTTCAGACGATTTACATCCAGAAACAACTGGCTTTGCATCCCAATTTCTCCTCCCTTATTCTCTTTGCACTTCCTTCTTCCCCATTCCTTTTGCATCCCTTTTGCCCCTTCCCCCATTTTCTGCCCTTTAAAAGAATAAACCTGAGGCTGGTCTGGTCGCAACTTCTCCATCAGAGAAGCTGTGCCCACCGAATCCTCGCTTTTCTATACTTGTGTGTCTTTCTGTGTTTGTTATTGTGTCTATTTCTAATCCACAGCTTTCCCCACTCAGAGAAACGTGTTCATGCCGAGCTGGTCCTGGCAGATAGTATCATAGTTCAGGCTTTATCGCTTTTAGCTGCATCATCATAATCACCTTTTCATTCGTCTCTCACCTCCAACTCACAACGAATCCTCGAGAAATACTACTCAAAGATTTAAGTGGTCTCCTGAATGCGTCCTGAACAAAGTCTAAAATTCCTGCCTTGGGAGGTAAGGTCCTAAACAACGTGGCCATGACCTGACTTGACTAGCTCATTTCACTGTCTCACCACCTCCAGGAAGGAGCAGCAAGCTCACATAGTCATTCTTTCTTCCGCTGAATATTTACCCTGTGCCTCTGGCTGTGCTGTGCCACAGGGAAAGAAGCATGAATAAAGCTGGGTGTCTGTTCTAAATTAACTGACAATCAGGCTGCAAGGGATGCGGGTAAGGAGCATATGTTTAAACAACTAATCACAGTATAGTTGTTCATTGGAATTCTCTTCAAAGTACCATATGCATAGGCAGGAAGAAATGATAAACTCTCTCTTTCTCTCTCTCCCTTTTCTTCTTCTTTTTTTTTTTTTGGCCATAGGGCATGTGTGGTCACCAGAGACAGAGACAGTGAGAGAGAAAGTGAGAAATCTCCCCCCAGAGGGAGGCATCCACACTGCAATCCCTTCTCCTCCATTCTTTGTCTGGGATCTTGGGCACACATGTAATGTGCCCAGAGTGATTTTCAAACCACCAGGTCTGGGACTTGAACTGTGGCTGGCCATGTGGGAGTCCAGTGACATAATCACTACATCATCTGCTAGCCTCAGGAATGAAGAACTCTCATGGAGAACTAAGGAGAGGGAGAGAGATGGAAAAGGCTGAGGAGGAGAGAGGATATCTGGGAATTTGAAGAATATATAGAATTTTACCGTAAGAAAAAGGCAGGAACAGGCATTCCAGATTAAGAGGACGACACCGTCAAAGCACGCAGTGTGAAATGCTCGGGTCTACTTAGGAGAACGTAAGTAAGTTGCTCAGGGAGTAAAAAGAAGAGCACAAGGCATGGTGTTAGGGCTTTGGGTGATGGTATGTCCCCCCAAAGTTTCATGTTTTGGAATTTGGTCTTAGTGGGCTGTGATTAGATGTCTCCCAAAAATTCGAGCATTGGGAATTGATTGTGTTGCAAAGATGTTAAGTGACAATTCCTTCCTGGCCCCAGGGTGGGGGTGTGATGATGTCAGTAAGGAGGGCCTCAATGATTGAGCTCTGGTAGGGTTAATAAATAGAGGGAATGAGACCTGCAGCAGGAAGAAAGCCACGTGGATATGGACCACATTCTGCTCTACTAAAAGCTCTTCCTCCCGCCATTCTGTGGTGTCTTTGGACTTTCTAACCACCAGAATCATGAGTTTTGTAACTAAACCTCTATTTTCTTTATAAAGAAACCAACCAATCTCGGGTATTTCTGTTAGCAATGCAATAGTCAACTAAGATAATGGTATTAAAGTATCAGTAGGCTACTTTGAATTTATCATTCATTTACTTGACCCCAATGTGGATCCAAAGAATGAGTATCTGGGGCAGTTAGTAGGAGATGACGGTTAAGAAGTAAAATATGTTTTTGGTTATTTTCTCCACGCACTTCTCCCAGTCTTCACCATTTTAGTAAATGATAATTCTGTTTTTCCAACAGTTTATACCAATGGTTCTAAACCCGGGGCAAGTAGCTTCAGTGGACATTAGTCTAAAGACATTGTTACGACTGGGGAGGAGGGTAGCTACTGGCAACTACTGGATCGAGTTCTTCTGAAAAAACGATCTAGTCCTGCGTAACACACTACAGGGTATAAGACAGCACCCATCTCCCCAAAATAAAAAGAATTAGCCCACCCAAAATGTCAATAGTGCTGATGCTGAAATTCCCTAGTTTAAGCCAAAAATTCTTGGAACACTCGATGGCTATTTTTTCTTCATAGACTGTATCTAATCATCACATAAATGTACAAGTGAGATCCTGTCGGTCCCCTGCACCAAGGCCTTTGGTGATACGCTTCTATTTTACTGAGAATAAATTACAGCGTCCTTACAAAGGTCTCCATGACACCAGCTCCAACTCTTCCTTGCTCAGGTTGACCTCCTGGCTGTTTCTCTCACAGATCAAGGGGATTCCACCTCAGGGCCTTTGCACACCCCTTTCCCTCTGCCTGAAAAATCTCTGCCCCAAGATGCCTACACGTTATGCTTCTCCACTTCTTTCAAGATTCTGCTCAAACAAGCTTTTTCAGAGTTGTTCTCTGGTAACACTACCTAGAGCAGTACTTCCCTGCCCTTGCCTTGTCCAACACCAACTATTATATAGTCAGCATATCATTATGCTCATTGCTCACCTGCCCTAAATGGAAGGTAAACTCTATTAATGAAGGGGGGGGGAGCTTTTTGTTGTTTACCCAGTACCAGCCTATGACATGAATAGCAAGGTAGTTAAAGGTAGCTGAAGCCCACATGCCTGACTGTGTGGTTTGAGTCCCAAACCCACTGGCTTGAAAGACAAGTCAGACACCTTTGTATGCATGCCCAAAATCCCAAAAGGAGAAACAGAACAGGAATTGTGGCATGGCAATCCCCCATGTGTGTGTGTGTGGGGGGGGGATTGTGTATGTGTGTGTGTTTTCTCCATGTCTCTGTCTCTGGGGCAAGCACACACACTCTCTCACTAATTAAAATAAATTCATAAAACATTGGCACTATCTTTGGTGCTTTATAAAAATCACTGCTCAGTAGAAACTCGGTATTAAGGCTGACTTTGCTTTTATTGATGTAAGACCATCTCATTATAGAATTTCCCAATTATATGAGAGCTAAGTTCCATAGAAAAATGAAAAACCTGATTTATCTGTTATTTTAAGAAAGTTTTATTTTCAATAACAGTAACTCATTTTATAACTTGAATATATGAACATATGCATTGAGGAACCAAACTTCTTCCTAGTCATAATTAGAAATCACACCAGAATGGCTGTATGTATCTCAAAGTGTATGGTTTCATTATAAGAATATTATATTGAATTGGACTTCCTCAGGCGACCATTCCAAATTACCTTGCAAAGTTACAATAAAAAGAAGTTTGTATTTTGCTTTTGAATGACAAGAAACTTTATTTTTGTATCAATGTGCTAATTTATTGTCCTAAAATAAATGAAAACACATTTAAATAATGTTCTTGACAGGAAAATAGAGGTTAAGTGTATAAAATGATTAAAGATGAGTAGAAGTTTTATAGTCAGATATATTATTATACTGCACGTCTATTTGAAACAAGTGGAAGAGAACGTAGATATTTTTCTGTACATGACGACAAAATTAAGTATTAATCAGAAGATTTAGAAGCCCTTTCCAAAACTGAACCTTAACCCTACTACTAAGATTACTTTCTGTTTACCTAAGTCCAAAATTTATCCAAAGATAAAAATAAAAAATCCGAGTTAAAGCAGCCCAAGGGCAATCTTGGAAAGCCGAATGAATATAATAGCTCACAGGCTCCTAAATAATTTTATTAAAAATTACTTAATTGTATTTATTATTGTTACTGTTTTAAATTTGCTATAGGGCATATGAGCGAGAGAAAGGAAGAGAAAACAAGCTGCCTGCTATAGGATTCAAACTGTGGTTGGCCATGTGGGGGCCCGACTCCTTAACCACCATGCCACCTGCTGGTCCTTAGGTCCCTAAATCTTAAATTAAAAAATTCAACTACATGAACACTAAAATGTTACACTATGGACAACTAGTGTTGAAATAGAAAATACAGGACACCCAATTAGATTTAAATTTTGGATAAATAAGAAATACATTTTCAGGCCAGCAGGTGGCGTGGTGGTTAAGGCCCTGGACTCCCACATGGCTAACCACAGTCCCTGACCTGGCAGTTTGCAGCTGTCTCACCTTCTCTGTTTCTCTCTGTGCACGTGTGAGAGAGATTGTCCCTGGTGAGCACATATCCCCTATAGCAAATTAAACAGTAATACTAATAAAATTAAATAATTATTTAAAAAATTAATTTCTAGAATAATTATGTTCCATACAAATATTTATTTAAAAAATTATCACTGGGCCAGCTGATGATACGATGATTAAGGGGACTGGATCCCTGCATGGTGGACAGTGGGCAGTTCTAGTCCCCAACTCTGCAGCATGAAAAACGCGAGGCACCTGTGCAACTGTGCCCAACATCTAGAAAGGAGAATTGGAAGAGAAAGATTGCAGGGTAACCACTCCCTATGGGGGCGCTTTTCTCTCTTTCTTTCTCTATTTCTGTCTCTCTCCATTGAGTGCACATGCTCTCTAATTAAATTTTTTAATTCATTGTTTATTTGAAAGTCAAACATAACGTGGAGTTTGTGTTTGCTTGCTAAATTGAAACTCCGGAGGACAATGACAAATTAAAAACCTTGACGTGTGTTGGAGCTGTACAACAAGCCACAGTTCATCTGGGAAGAGTTCTGGGGCTGGACCATTGCTCCTAACTGTCAGCCTGGACATGATCCGGAAGAACAGAAATGGGGAAGGGGGTGGAAAGTGGGGCACAGATTGGGCCCTTGGAAGGGAAAGGGACCCAAAGAGGCGAACTAGGGGTGGGTCCGTTAGCGCGCGCGCCTGGGCGAGGCGGGGCCTCCCGAGAGAGGACCAGGGCGCCGGTTACAGCTTAACCGCCTGCCAGACAAGGACGTGGGCCATTTATTGCATTTGTAAATGACCACCCCTGGTATCTTCTTTGGAGAATAGGTGACTACTGTCAGGTTCCCACGTCACGCCCCTATTCTCTGACCCGACTACTCTGCAGTCCTGGAGCCCCAGAACGGGAGAGGCAGACGTGAAGGAGGCTGGAGAAGCCTCCATCTGCTTACTGATTCGAGTCATCCTCCAGATGCAGAAGCAGGAGAAGTTGAAGAGCATGATCGTAGTGATGCTGATCAGCAGGTTCACGTGCTTGGTCTTCATGTCGCGGCAGGGGAGCCCACAGCCGAGAGTCCCAAAGACTCAAATGCAGAGCACGTGTCTCGGTCGCTCCTTGGTCGCGTGCGCCTGCGCCCACTCCCACTCCCGGCGCTGTTTCTCGGGGCTGGAGTACACCCTTAGAAACACCCTTCTCACAGAACTTCTGCACCTTTTGCTTCCTGCCCTACGGTTCAGCCCATCCTATAACTCATTTGCTGGTTCTCATTTGCTGGGTATGCCAATAGTTAAATGCACTCAACGACCGGAAAGTGCTCCACTTCCTGCTTGATAGCTGTTTATTTTGTGGCATCAGCTTATCAACCTGAGGCTGGGAAAAAGCAGAGCACGGGTAGGATGAGACTCTTTGGGATCCGTGGTCTGACTTACTGTCCATTCTGATCTCTCTCATGTGGGGCTCACTAGCAGTGTCTGGGTCTAAGCCTTCTAACCTCCAACCAGCACTGGCAGGCCTAGCTCCCAGCACTCTGAGAGGAGAGAGAGACCGGAACACATGCCAGCCTGCGGATCGCACCATCAGCCTCTACCTTCTCCCGAGCCAATGGCCAGGAGTTGTGACCCAGATTCCAAACGAGGGAGCAGGGAGAAAGGAAGACCCTAACTTTGTTCTCCATCCTCCCAGCCTCTTGCTGGTGCTTGCCAATAGCTAAGGGATACGAGAAGCAGGAGGGAAGAGGTTCAACCTGAGGCACTGGATCAGACAAACCTGCTTCCTGGTGCTCTAGGAAGTCCCAGAGCAGACACAGGGTGGGACTAGGAAGATGGCCAGCAATCAAGTCAGTTTTCATTGTCCTCTTACAGTTCCACCATTCCACTACCTTTCCAGAACTTCTGCTTCCATGTCCCATGTCAAATTCAAGATGTCCCAACCTCCTTATCAAACTAGCAGTCTTGCCAGAGTCCTTTGGTCTTACCAATGACGCTGGTTCTTTTATGATCCACGTGACTGTCTCATTACATCCTGTCATTCATCAAATCCTTACGGACCTCCTTTGCATTGTCGCATTTCCAGACTTGCATTCCATTTGCTAGCTACTAACTCAATGCCCAAATTATCACCATGATACTCAAACCAGATGCACTGCAGCATCTACCCTCTGCCTTCCAGCTTGCCTCCAACACCGATGCTCTTCCTGTCACTCCCCAGCTGTGACTCTTGTTGGAGTTGCTCCAATTTTCCTAGGTGCCCTGCTGCTTTCTTGCTATTTCCCACAGTTCCCTACAGGCCTCTGGGACCTGCCAGACCTTTTTCTTTTTCTTTTTTATTCTATCCCACACATGTTATATTCATGCCTCTCTCTGTCCGCCTATTCTCTGGATGCCCACACTCTGCCACGATGTCTAGCATCCTGATCGCTCACATCTTTCTCACATCTCAAGGTCTCATGTTTAATCTGTCTACTGAACCCAAACCCAACTATGGCGGGCAGCTCTGATATCCGTTCCCGGAATCCCTTCACTACATAGCGCCTCTTCCTTTCACTGTGATACACCTCCCTTCGTACTTGGGGGAAGAGGCTGCCAACGAATAGACGTTATACCCATGGGAATGACTGATAAGAGTCCTAAGAAATGTTCTTCTGCACCGGCCAGATGCTGGCACAGTGGCAACATGTGATACTCTGTGAGGCTAACCCACAAGAGAAGGTTCCTGGTTCAAGTTTAGAAACCTCCCTAGGTATGTTGGGCATCAATGTGACCTTGATGCAGGGCTGGCTGAGGCTGGCTGTGGATCATGGCATGGAGATATGCTGCAAGTGCTGTTTCTCTGTCTCTCTGTGTCTTTGTTTCTCTTGCTCATGGAACAAATAAATGAATAAACATAAGAAAATAAATTACCTACACGTTAGCTCCAGTGGTTAAGGATGTCTAGAGAAAGGTATGTGTCCGTGGAGGGCTGAGAAAAGATGGTTCTTTATTCCTTTTCCATACACCCTAGACAAGCCCTGGGGGAGAGCTGACAGAAGCTGATGGCTCGTTTCTATGAGGGAGCTTGGAAACTGAGGAGGAAAAGCTGCTTAGAAGTTAATTTCCTCAACAAAGACTCAGTTCGACAGGAGGGAAAAGTTCTGGTGATCTCTTGCACAGCTTGGTGACTATAGTAAATAATAATATATTGTATATTCAAATTGCTGAAAGGATGGATTTTAAACATCCTTGCCACAAAGAAACAGTAAGTATGTGAGGGGATGGCTCTGCTCATTAGTCTTACTTGGTTATTCCATGATGTACACTTGTATTGAAACCGCTATTTGCCGCATACATATATACAAACTGTAGTTCGAGTCCTGGACCAAGCAGCTTGAGAAACATGCTGGGTGTGTATGCATGCGTGCTCGAGATCCCAAAAAGGAAAAATGGAGAAGGGACTGCAGCATGGCCATCCCCATCAGGGGTGCTTTCTCACTTTCCTTTTCTCTGTCTCTCTCTCCAGTGAGTACAGGCACTCCCTAGCAAATTTAAAAGAGAAGGACCAGAAAAATGAACATAGCCATAAATTGCACCATACAACAATACCAATATGCTATCCCTCAGCAAAGAGCTCAGGAGTCCTGTGTCGGTTTTCCTCCAGATTACAGATTACCCAGACGGAGGTTTCAGGCCTACATGTACATGAATAAGCTGTTCAGTCCAATGTGGGGAGAGAACGGTACTGAGGGCTCATTCTTTATATATATATAAAGGTACTGAGGGCTCATTCTTTATATATATATATATATATAAAGGTACTGAGGGCTCATTCTTTAT
The DNA here is from genome assembly GCF_000334495.1 of Tupaia belangeri chinensis. Taxonomy (NCBI): domain Eukaryota; kingdom Metazoa; phylum Chordata; class Mammalia; order Scandentia; family Tupaiidae; genus Tupaia; species Tupaia belangeri. The sequence goes on from NW_006159596.1 coordinate 1,439,478, forward strand.
ATATATATATAAAGGTACTGAGGGCTCATTCTTTATATATATATATAAATATATATATATATAATATATATATATAAAGAATATATTCTTTTTTAAAGAATTATTTTTTATTTAACTTTATTTATTATTATCATTATTAGTTTCCAGTTTGATCAGAGAGACACACACAGAGAGAGAGAGAGAGAGGAAGTGAGAAAGCAAGCCACCAGGTCCAAGATTTGAACCGTGGTCGGCCATGTGGGAGTCCAGTGCCTTTAACCACCATGCCACTTGCCGGCCCCAATATATTCTTTATACACACACACACACACACACACACACACACACACATATAAAATCAGCTATTTAATTAGGTTCTTGGCAAAACATGTAGAACACCAATTTGTGAGGATAAACTCCATTTGTAAGGGCAAACACGGATCGCAGGTAGCCTTGGAGCTGAGGAATGGCTTTGATTTTTAGTAAAATTTGCGAGTCCACAGCTTTCTGATCAATCTTGTGCTGCTCTGAAATCTCGTATTTCTCCTTCTTTGTGTCGAAGATCTCACCTTCCTGGTGTCTGGGCTTCCGCAGTTTCTTTTTCTTGAAGTAAGCATTGGTAAGGTGCTTTAGGATTTTTACTTTGCTAGTATCAACTTTCATGGAGGTGGCAATGACAATTTTCTGGTGTGTTCTACGCAGTGGAACTCGATTGAGAACCAGCGGTCCAGTTATAAGTAGTAAGCCGCTGCTCAGCTGCTTCAGAAAATCCATTCTCTTGCCTGTGTGTGTCGAGTGAGGATGATCAGAACAGTCCCAGGAGTGATGCTAGCTCGCAGATTTCTCACACGCTGGCTGAAGGGTTTTTTGCCGTGGCTCAACAGCTTTCGAGGCACATCTTCAGTAGGATAATACCCAGGCATTTTGTGCAGTTTAACCACCTGGGTACTACCACTCTTGTCTCCACCAACTCGTTTTGTGACAGTCGCAAGAACCTTCTCCTTTTTCTTTTCGATCCTGGATTTAGTGGCCGAGTATTTCCTCTTGTACATGGCCTTCCTGGAATACATGGCAGACAGGAGTACCTGCTGATGCCCGGGACTAGGACGGGGTTTCAGGTGCAATGGGGCTTCCCCTTCTTGGGCTTTTTAGCCTTGAGGTTACCCTTTTTAACTTTGTTACTGGCATCAGCCTTCTTGGCTTCAGGTTTCTTCTCCTTAGTATCCTGCTTTGCAGCTTTTTCACCTGCCATTTTGTAAAATGGAAAAGAGAACTAAATTCCCTGTTTCCCCTGAGGGCTCTTTCTATCATCAACCCAACAGAGATTTTTTGGGAGTTATTTTATTTAACTTTATTTATTTATTATTATTATTCAGTTTGATCAGAGAGAGACAGAGAGAGAGCAAGACAGAGAGGGAAAGTGAAAAATAAAGCCACTAGGTCTGGGACTCAAACTGTGGTCGGCCATGTGGGAGTCCAGTGCCTTCAACCACCACGCCACCTGCCAGACCCATCTCCAACAGTTTTAACACCCCTCACTACCCACAGCCCCATTCCTGGATCATGGGCACATATACACCCAGCACACTCAGGGAGGTTCTGAACATAGAGCCTTCTCACATGGATCAGCCTTACAGAGCATTGCGTTTTACCAATGCCTCCCATCTGGCCTCAAAAGTCTTCTAAAAACTGTTCCCCTGGAACCAGCAGATGGCATAATGGCTACATCGCTGGACTCCCATATAGTAGACCCTGGTTCAAGTCTTGGATCCGGTGGCTTAAACTCACGCCGGGCGTGTGTGCATGTGTGCCCAAGATCCCAAGAGGAGAATGGAGGAGAAGGGATTGTGGTGTGGCCATCCCCCAGGGGTGTGTGTGTGTAATTTCTCATTTTCTGTCTCTCTGTCTCTCTCTGTCTTTCTGGTGAGTACACGTGCCCTATAGCAAAAACCTCTCAAAATGAAACAAAACAAAACAAAACTGTTCCCCCTTAATTGCCCCTTATATTTGAGCAAAGCATATTTGCCTGATCGAGCTGGCCAGCTTTTCATATCATTATATTGTATTTTCAATAATAAATGTTTCCATTGCCTGTCCGAGTCACAATTTAACAACTAGTCCGTAGGTGGACCATGGCGTGTCCGTATCATATTGGGTTTCTTTGCCTGGGGAGGGATATTTCTATACATTGGCCATGTAGAGTGCATTCTTTGGTCCAGTGAGATGTGTCAGAGGCAACCAAATTGTTACAGAATGCATTGTTCTGAGTCCTTGACAATCTCTGTGGCTTTGGCTTTGGCCCAGGATGTAGAAAGTGCCAAACTCATTTGAATCCTCTGGGGGTGACAAAGAATAATCCTATATAATTCACTGGCTCATGTGCTCAGACATGTGTGCCCAGGAGACTTTCCCCAAATGCCATCTTTAAATGGCTCCTTTCTAAGCATTCCACAGTCTCTTACCACACTGGTGGCTCAGGTAAGGCACAAGAGAATATAGTTTGATTCTACCCGTTATTGCACATTGGGTACCACTGTGCCCACTCAAATTACCTAGGCAGCCACTTCTTGGGGATGGCACTTTGTCACCTTGGCATTTCATTCACCTTTTGAACAAACTCCATTTTTTTTTTTTTAAATTTGCCAGAGGGTATGTGTGTTTGCCAGAGACAGAGAGAAAGAGAGAGAGAGAAAGAGAAAACACCCCCATAGGGAATGGTTATGCTGCAATCCCTTCTCTATCTCTTCCCCTTTTGTATTTTTGAGCACTCATGCACGCTCCCCATTTCCAGGAACTTTTTGAGTCCAAAAATTCCAGTGGTTGCCACAAGATGGCAGTTTTACGTTTCAGTCAAATCCTCTAATTTCTATGTTTCAATATTAGTATAGTGTCAAAAACTTCCAAAATCATGAGAACATGTTAGATCACAGAGTCCCAGTACCATACCTGGGCTATTCTCATTATAACTTGATAGTCTGCCAAACAGCACCTCCTTTTTTTCAGCTGGTCCCACAGGGAGACTAATTATTTGCTATTCATTGAATACCTCCAGCTGTATTTGGAAATGTCACTGGCAGGACCAGCAGATGGCATAATGGTTACATCACTGGACTCCTATGTAGTTGACCATGGTTTGAGTCCTGGATCTGGTGGTTTAAACTTACGCTGGGAGCGTGTACACGTATGCCCAAATCCCAGGAAGAGAATGAAGAAGGGATTGTGGCATGGTCATCCCCCTTGGGGGTGATTTCTTGCTTTCTCTCTCTCTGTCTCTCTGGCAAGAACACATGCCCTATAGCAAAAATCTCTCAGAAAATAAATTTTAAAAAAAGAAATGTCACTGCCTGAGGACCAGCAGATGGTGCAATGGTTACATCGCTGGACTCCCATATATTTGACCGTGGTTTAAGTCCCAGACCCAGCGGCTTGAAACTCACATCAGGCGCATGTACATGCATGCCCAAAATTCCGAGAGGAGGAGAATGGAGGAGAAGGGATTGTGGCATGGCCAACCCCTAGCCCCGCTGCCCCTGGGGGGTGATTCTCACTTTGTCTCTTTGTCTCTCTAACTCTCTTAAAAAAATGTCACTGGCTGGAGTAGGCTCTGAATCTTAGCTGAAGTGAATTACCATTTGGCTGCTCACATGGGCCACTACAGCTCTCAAAGCATTTTGAGTGTCTCCCTCCTAGGGAGAAATTATGTCACCATCAATTTAAGGAATTTATGTAATTTTTAATTTTTATAGTGATTATGTCTAAATCCAATCTCACCAAATTTTGAGAGTGAATTAGAAAGGTAGGATATCCTTGGGGAAAGACTATAAACCTATGTTATGTTCTTTCTCACATACAAGCAAACTATGCTTGACTTCTGTCTGAATGAGATCAAGACAGCATTAATCTATCATGAGAAAACAGTCATATTGGGACCAGCAGTTAGCATAATAGCTACGTTGCTGGACTCCTATGTAGTTGACCACGGTTCGTGTCCTGGACCTGGTGGCTTGAAACTCATGCAGGGCGCCTGTGCGTGCATGCCCAAGATCCCAGGAGGAGAACGGAGGAGAAAGGATTGCGGCGTGGCCATCCCCCGGGGGGTTGTGTGTGTGTGATTTCTCGCTTTCTGTCTCTCTCTCTCTGGCGAGCGCACACGCCCTATAGCAAAATCCTCTCCAAAAGAAAGAAAGAAAGAAAACAGTCATATTTAACTTACTTGTTGAAATCATGGAAACCACTCTGTTTAAAATATGACAGTGAGCTTTCTCTTCTTCTGGGCTGCACAGGATTAGTAGAAAGTGTTAGTGGAGATTAGCATTTCTGCTCCCATTGTTTCATAATGAAAGTTGAGATTTTCTGTGTCCTTCCAGAATCTGACACTGCTTGACATTTACTACAAAGGAGGGTTTGAACAAGTCTCAGGGCTTCCAAATTGCATGCAATAATTAAAACTGAAAAAGTCTGAAAGGCAGATTTCTTTGACTTTAAATTGGTCATTGTGCATTGTATACATTGTAATTATGGATTCAGGTAGAGGCAAGAACTAATTTTTTTCTTTCTTATTTTTTCACTTGCAACTTTGTAGCAACTCTGGTGTTAACCTACTATAGCACTTAATGTACTTTAAACTTTGATTTTTTTTTTTTGAACCTTAATGTTGCCTTTTCATTCCCTTGCTGGTATTAAGGTACCTTTTGCATTATCGGTATTATACATCCAATAATCCCAAAGAAATTTTCCACTATCCTCTGACACTCAGTATTAACGATATCATGTATACAACACGTATAAACCTCTCAAATGAGGGTTTCTTCTCCCTTGAGTTTATTACTCCCTTTTTCCCCCACAACCTTAACAAGTACAATCACTACCCTGTGCTGAAAACACTTAGTTTTCTTACTTCTCTTCAGCACCAGTGGCTTTAAACCCATCCAGACTGGCATCGCTGGAGCAGATCTGATAGGGCAATGCAGGTAAGGTGAATACAGGAAGCTTCTCTCCCCTCAACTATTGTCAGTGTGTCACCAAATCCTTTGTAGGGACCTGCCCATTTCCTCCTCTACCCACCTTCTCTCTCTCTCTCTCTCTCTCTCTCTTTCTCTCTTTTTGACAATTGTTCTACCTGATTCGATTTTTATTTTCCTTGTTCTGGTTACTATTTTCATCACCGTAGACCCATTAACTTTCTTGTAAATGGTTTCATTGATAATGCCTATTGCTCTTAGCAAATATGAGAACAAACCTGCCTTAGCACTTATCCCCTTGTTTTATTCAACAACCATATGGGGGACTCAACCATGAGGGGTTCCCCCTAATCCCAGTGTCTATCATAGTTTATAGCAGAGACCTGTTACTCAGGAACTTTCAACACTAACCATCATAAAACCAATGATGGTTGCAACTTCTATTAAAACTTCTAAAGCTTCCAAAGAGATAATCCATATCACTGTTAATGAAAGAAGCATTAAATTTTCCTTTTCAGTACAAATTTGCTGCACCGCCACATTCCAAAAAAAAAGCATGGATATTTAAACTGTGCCCTCTATGGATCGAATGCTGAAAGCTATAACAAGCTGTTGATGAGCTGCTAATTCCAAACAACTCTTCCCTTTAAGCAGTTTATAAATTCAACAGTCCCATAGCTTAAACTGAGAATCCAAAGAAGTAGAGATTCCTCAGAATTACTCAAAAAATATAACCAAACTCCATAATTAGGCTTAGATTTCCCCACAGGTGTACCAGATAAGACCCAGTAGAAGCACAGAGGTGTACTTAGAGACCTACGTAGATCTCATCTTTGAAGTCAGAATCTGAATCTTAATATTTAATACCATTTAGCCAGTCACGTGGAAGAAGAAAACAAGAGCGAGTAAGAGAAAAAGCATGACCAATATTCCCTCAAAGACAGGACTGGTTTAATATACCTACCAATCATATGCAAGTGAATTAACAAAAAAAGAGAAAAAAGTAGTTAATATGCATAAGAAATCTTAATGTATAGTGACCTTACTTCCAATAAATGCAGTTCACCTTGTTACTCTTGGAGGAAAAACATGTTAGAAATGGGTCAAGATGCAGCTCAGAGACAGATAGTTCCTCTCTGCGCCGACTGCCCTCAGTACAGCACTTTGAAAAGGCAGTAAGATTACACATAGAGTCATTTCACTCTCTCACACAAAAGTCTTATGTAAAAATGGAGATTACTGAAATAGAAGTTGTTTTCTACTTCTTAATTTGCCAAGTTGGTTGTCATTTTGTCATTCTAAATCTTTTATCTATAATAAAAACATTCAATCAGACAATGTTTAAGTCCCCTTCAAGATCTAAGATTCTTAGATCTTATAATATTATTATATTAATAGTATATATCCAGACTTCATTACTAAGTTTATTGTTGATTGCTTCTACAGAGTGTGATAATGTCTGAACTCTACAATTAGTATACATTTTTTAAAAAATATTTTTTGCCACAGGGTGCAAAAAAGAGAGAGAGAGACAGAGAGAGGGAAAATGAGAAACCATCATCAAGGGGAATGGCCACACCTCAATCCCTTCTCCTCCATTCTCCTCACTTGATTCTGGACACACACAAACATACATATGCTCCTGGCATGATACCCCCCCCCCAAGCTGCCAGGTCCCAGCCTGATCCATGGTCAGCCATGTAGGAATCCAGTGCCTTAACCACCATGCCACCTGCTGGTCCCCAACTAATATCTATTTGAAAATACTAGTTGAATATGGAAAAGTAGGCATTGCTTGCGTCAATTTGTGTTAATAAGGAATGGATGCAATATACATATTTAAGCTTACACAGAATATTTCTAGAAAGAGAAACAATAAACTATGGTTGCTTCTGAGCAAGGGGGTTAAGAAAACAGGACTCTTGGGTGCATGGAAGGAAGTTGTTGTTATTATTATTATTACTGAGAGATTTTTGCTATAGGGCATGTGCAATCACCAGAGAGACAGAGAGAGAGAGACAGAAAGTGAGAAATCACGCTCCAAGGGGAATGGTTATGCTGCAATTCCTTCTCCTCCATTCTCTCTTGGGATCTTGGGCATGCATGCACACGTACCCAGCATGTGTTCTTTTAAGTCACCGGGTCTGGGATTCAAACCGTAGTTGGCTATGCGGGAGTCCAACAACGTAACCATTATATCATCTGCTGGTTCCTATTTTATTATTATTTTTAATCATTCAATCACTGTACATCATTACAGCCTACAAAATGAATTTCCCCTGCATGACAGGGTCTAACTATGTCACTGCCCTTTGGTCTCAGCATCACAGCTGAGCATACTGGCAGGTGCCACTACGCCAGGCTCTTTTATTTTATTTTCACTTTTTAGACACAATCTTGCTACGTTGCCAAAGCCAGCCTTCAGTTTATGATCCTCTTACCTCATCCTCCCTAAGCAGTGTGTGCGACCGCTCCTGCCTCTCCTGGCCTTTAGGTTGGATTAGGAATCAAACCAGTTCTCCTGCATGGTCCCAGCCTATGAGCACAGCATCATAGCAGTGAGAGCCAGTGTGGCTGGGCCAGGAGGTCAGGTATAAATGTATGTTGTCCTTTGTACACATATTCTAAGCTCCGCCTCACTCCTCTAGCCACACTGGTCTCCTTGCTGTTCCTCCAACATTTCAAATATGCTCCCAGTTTGAGGGGTTTGCACTTGCCATTGTAGTGCCCGGACACTCTCATAGTACATTCATTAACATTAACGATTCTCAAATGTCACCTTATTACTGAGACTACACTATGTGTAATGATTTTCCACATACACTTCCCAGTACTCCTTACCTAGTACCTTCTACTTAGTACTACCTGACACACTAAATATTTCCCTGTGTAGTGTGAGACTCCCTTTTGGAACACTCGCTGGTACGCAAAAACCCATTGAGTAATTGCTGAATTAATGCACGTACAGTTTGAAGTCCTTTAAAATTATGTGCATAAATTACTTTTTCAATAAAAATAACCAGTGATGTAATAAATGTTTGATGTATTAACTGTTAAATGGTTATTACTGCAGGGTAAAATAAAAACTTATTTCAACATACAAGGCTCTCCTTACCTAACCACGTAGGTGGTAGTCAAACTCAGTATAACTAAATACATTTTCTTCTTCTGTAAAGTTGGACTATTAAAATTACTTCACAGAATTAAGACTAACTGTAGGGGAATGCGCTCTAGTCACGTTGGCGCAATTAAGTTACCGAAAGTGCAGGGTTTCTTCCGTGTTCAGAGCCTGGGAGTGCGTAGTCGCGTAGTCCATGGTTTCAATTTGCGCAAACCACGCGGGTGTCAGGAGAGAAGTCTCCCAGTCAGCGCTGGGGGAGACCACGCCGGGGCAGGGCGTGTCTCCTGGTTGCCGTTGTCACGGAAACCGTTAGGGAGTCCCTGTAATCCGAGCACGCGCGCGGGGGCATTCGAGCTCGACCTTCCTGCGTTAGCAATAGGTGGAGCGCGGGCCAATCGGGGCCGGAGGGGCGGGGCCGGGCAGGGTCCCAGGAAGGTGGTCCCGTGGCCTCGCTCCCTGACTTCCGGGTCGCGGTGCTTGCAGGGAGTGCTCCGCGAATAGCGTCGTTTCCGCTGCCGGCTGTTTGCAGTTGGGGAAACCGAGGCAGCTCCTGCTCCCTCTAGTTCTTCCGCTCCTGTGAGGTGGTTGCGGTTTCTTTTCTTCTCACCCTGCGCTGCTTCGGTGCGACTGCGCTGAGGTCGCGCGCGCTGCGCGAGTCTCGCGGTGTCCTGCGGAAGATCCGCGGGGCGCCTGGGCTGGCGGGGCTTTGTGTCAGCCGATCCTTTCCTCGCGGGCAGCGCACAAGCTGGGCTCGGCCGGCTCCGGAGGGGGCTCGGCGCAGCGACTCCCTGAGGTCTGGGTGCTCAGGCCTCCAGGCTTGTGTTCGCTGCGCCTGGCAGTTCTGCTTCTTTTGTCCTGATGATCGCGGACTAGGTGGATTCGTTTTAAAGATGTAGATCAGCCCATCAGTATGATAGGCACTGTTTCTGCACTGACCTGCGGGATTTCCAGTTTGACAATTCCCTCAGGCCCTGGTCCAGAGATGATGTGACTGTGGGAATGTATAAGGCGGGAGAGAGAGGAGCGTTTTTCATTTTAAGTGCCTCCCCCCCCCCCCCCCCCCCCCGCCTCCGCATCTTGCATCTCCTCCCTTCTTCATTTAAGAAGCTGAAAAAATGTCTTATGACTTAAGATCAGTTTTATGGAGTGTGTAGTTTAAATTTTTTTTAACCTCTGGTTGGTATTTCTGCCCTTCCCCTATTGAATGGAAAATTAAGATTGAGTGTGAGATCTACTCTGTCTTCAACTTGTATACTTTAATTAGTAAGCCTATTAGTGTTTTTGTTTGCTGGCATCGCCTGACTGTGGGGGCAACTGTAACAAATTGTCCACAAGCATTAAGAAAAGCTTATTTCTTATAAAAACAATTCGAGCATATGATATATGTTAATTGTTTAGTCGGGGTCCTCTTGTTCTTGGACTGTTGAGCCCCATTCTAGAAGAATGAGAAATTAAAATAGGAAACTTAAGATGACATTCAGTAATTCAGTACTATGTATCATTCTTTTGAGCCATTAAATAAATAGACTCTAAGTTGATTTGATTTTTGCTGTTTTTGAAAAGTGATAAATTGATCTTTTGGCCAGCCATCATTTAGCCTAAATGTTAGGTATTAGACTGTCGTTTTCTTGGATACCGAGTTAAACACTATCACAAAACAGACACAATGGAATGATAAGTACGAATATATCTTGAGATTTGGTGAATTGGATAAACTCTTTTTCAACTCTTGCATTCAGTTCAAGGCATTAAGCTTGTCTATTTCCTTCTCCAGGAAAAATGTTTATTTCTTTGTGGGAGTTCTTCTATGGGCACTTTTTTCGATTTTGGATGAAATGGCTCTTACGACAGATGACTGGGAAGTGTGAATTGCAGCGAATTTTTGATACCTATGTAGGTGCACAAAGGACACACAGGATAGGTAATGTTATTTGAAAAAATTGAAAACTAAAAATTTTACCTCTGAATGGACTGGTGTATTCCTTGTGTATTCTGCCTGATCAAGTCTCTTAAACTGAGTTTCAGAAGCTTTGAAATCTCAAGTTGAATCCTTCCAGTTCTATAATTATATGACTTTATTGAAAAGGAAGCTGATTATGTAAGTCTTTATCCCTGTATAAAGAATTAGCATCATCATCATCCTAAATTTATCAGTAGTTCCCTAGGTTACAGTTGCAACCTATTAGCTAGGGAAAAATTTTTAGACTTCTGTAATCCCTTTGAAATGCTCACTCTACTGATCAGTTCCTCAAACTAGATCCACTTTATACTTGGCACCCCTTCATCTTTTAATTCCTTTTAGTTATTTGTTCAAAGACAGTATTTATGTATCCAGTGGTACCTAGGAAAAATTATTATTATAGATTCAAAATCCACACTGCTCAATACCACAGGCGGTAGCCACATATGGTTACTGAGCACTTAAAATGTGGCTGGTCTGGATTGAGAGTTTATATCTGTGAAATATACACTACATATCAGACTTCATATGAAAAAAGAATGTGAAAAGTCTTACTTATAATTGTTTATACTCATATGTTGAAATGATAATATTTTTGATATATTGGATTAAAATATATTACAATGGTAGCTATTTCTTCTTACTAATATGGCTATAGAAAAATGTCAAAGTACACATGTGGCTTACATTGTGGCCTATGTCATATTTCTCTTTAACAGTGCTACTCTGTTGCCTCCAAAATATATAAATTTTTCAATGCTTACTTTAAAGTACTGCTCTAAGAACACAGGTGAGTGAAAAATATGGTTCGAAGTCACTTTTTTTTTAGTCAAGGTAAAGGCCAGGGAACAGCTAGTGCTCAGTGTGTTAAGTGGAAAATGATGAATTCACTAGATCCCCTTTGGTGGTGATCAAGTGTGCTTCAACAAAGAAACCAACCCCCGTAAGACTGGAGGGGTGAGCGTTGACACTTGGAACATGTATCTGAGTTACCACTGGAAGAATGAGAGACAGAAGGTGCCCCAGGGCAGTTGAGTGATTGAAGCTTAATTACTTTTGTACTTTTTTTCCAACTCTATTAGTGACTTACATCATTGCCTTCTGTTTTGATTTGCCCTTTTGACTGCTCAGAAGAACAAAGTACTCTTGATAAGAAAGCTCTAAGCAATACTGGTTGTTGTTTCATAGTGTTGGGGAAGAACATATGTTAAGATTTACTTTGTGGGAAAGCATTTTTCTTGAATTTTTCAAATTGCTGAGAAAAGTGAGACTATCAGTAAATGTACTAGGAACTTAGTAAACTACATCAATAAATGTGTTATTGTCATTCTTAATACAGAAACCAAGAATGGAGAAGCTGTTTGGTTAGAGAATGGTTGGCCAGAGAATCTAAGGTCTTTGCTCCTTTGTTGTACGATTCATTTGTTAGCATCTCAAATCAAAATGCTTGGTGTGTAAGGCAAAGAAGTAGAAATATTGGGTCATCAGAAAAGTCATGATACATTTTTGCATAGAAAAAAAGAAAAATATGGCATGACTTTTCTGACAACCCAATAAAATAGAGAGTATTCTCTCTGTAGTCTTGAGATGAGTTTCTGGAAACTGAACTAACTGGCGCAGCACAGGTGAACTTGCAGAGATTAGTGGACTCTTTGAAGGTCTGCATAGGAATGGATAATTAGGAAAATTAGGCTTGGTCTGTAGTATTTAGTTCAAGTGTTTGGAATCATATCTACTTCTCTGTACTGTAAGAATAAAATTTTTAAATGTTTGCATGTTATTCCTGTAGAAATTATATCTTCTAGAACTATTAAAGTCCTTTAATAGTTTACTAGTGTGATATGTTTACTATTTGTGGATTAATTCACGCACAGCATTTAAGGGTTAACATTCTTTTTCTTTTTTTCCAGAAAATTCCTTGACATACTCCAAGAATAAGGTAGGATCATATAAGGTGACAGTTCTAGAAAACTAACTTGGACATACTTTTTTTTTTTTTTTTTTTAAAGAGAAGCTTCAGTTTTAGAATTTAGTTATTTTTAGTGTCCTGTTAGAAAAGGCTTTGCTGTAAGAGCATTAAATGATAATTTCTCCCTTTAGAAGTAATATTGCTTTTCAGATATTTTCTCTCTGTGTGTGCTTTATGCACAAAGAGGTATTTGAATAATTTGTTCTGTTCTGAGGTTTTACTTGTTTATTTTGCCTTAAGACTTGATCCTTTTGGGAAAGCAGAATCTTAGAGGCAAATCTTTCTTAAACCATGTCCTCCGGATAGAGTATGTGAGAGAAAAACAAGCAATTAGGATAGTTAGAGAAAATGCTGGATCATGTAGCTTTTGATCCAAAACAAGTCTTAACTCATTTTATAGCTCAGTCACTTTTTGCAGTGTAACAAACCATTCTCAAACTTCAAGGACATAAAAAAAATGTCTTGTTTCTCACTCATGTGTCTGTGAGTCAGCTGAAGAGGTTCTTCAAGCTTGTGCCAAGTTCAGATCCTTTACATTGTCTCATTCAAGGACCCAGGTTAGTGGGAAGAAAGGAGTAAGTACCTGGAGAATGTTCTCACAGTGGGTCATCTAGACACATTTGTCTCCTTGTGTCATATCTGTTAACATCCCATTGGTTAACGTAAACTCAGTAGCCATGCCTAAGTCAAGGGATGGAGAAATATACTGTGTCTACCGTAAGGCTGTGGTAGGCAGGTGGGTACATAATTCAGTTACCGGGCAGTGAAAAATTAAGACCAATAATTCTGTCTATCACATGCTATTATTTCCTTATGCTAGTTCATGGTTTTTCTTTTTTTGTTTTGTTTCGTTTCTTAATGAATATCTTAATTTTATTTATTATTATTTATTAATTTGATGACAGAGAGAGAAAGAAAATAAGAAAGCAAGCCACCACGTCTGGGACTTAAACCATGGTCATCCATGAGGGAGTCCAGTGCTCTAATCATGCCACCTCCCAGGCCCAGTTTTTTTCTGTTTTATTTTTTTTTGCTATGGGGCATGTGCACTTGCCAGAGAGACAGAAAGCAAGAAATCACTCCCCAGAGAGCATAGGCACACCGCAGTCCCTTCTCCTCTATTCTTCTCTTGGGATCTTGGGCACACACACACACACACACACACACACACACACACACACTGTCCAGTGTGATTTTCAAGCCACCAGGTCCAGGACTCAAATTACAGTCAGCTATGTGGGAGTCCAGTGACGTAACCATCATACCATCTGCTGGTCCCACTAGTTCACAGTTTTTACAATAGGTTATTTGGTATGGCAAAGCTAAGGCATGGGGGACCAGTAGGGGGCATAGTGGTTAAGGTGCTGGACTCCCATAGGGCTGACTGGGTTTCGAGTCCCAGACATGATAGCTTGAAAAATCACATCTTGACCATTGTTTAACATCCTATAATAGGCACAGCCAGCATTAAACAACAACAGGAGGAACAAAATAGAAAATATTTAGAAGTTGTCAGATATAAGTTTAAATATCTTGTAAGATTTTAATTTTATTTCTGTGTGTGTGTGCACATCTCTCTATATTTTATATATCCATATGTATATTTGTTCTTGGTCCTAATGTAAAATGTGGATCAGAGTCAAAAAGTGTTAAAAAAATGTTGATCTTGTAGTGATATTGGTGTGAGTTACTAATGCATGCCAGAAACAAAATAGATATTGTTGTGTGTTATAAATATACCTGTTATGTTCCTGTAAAATAGGTGCTTTACTGATTCAGTTAGTCTATTATTTATGAATGATTTATGTAAGAGTAATTGATACATATGAATGAATATTGGAGAGAGGAGTCTAGAGTGCTCTTTTGTTCAGGATCTTAGAAAAGTTTGTTTGTTTGTTTATTGACAGTGTGGTGGTCCAGAAAGCTAACAAGTTGCTGGTTATAAAAACTTATTTATGCCTTATCCACCCATATAGTTCCTTTAATTGATACTTAAAATGCAATTTTCCAAAGTAACAGTATCATTAATTCTAACACATACACTACAATTAATGTAATATGTATTTTTATTTTTTGTGGGGGGAGAGGATTTTGCTATTGGGCACATGCACTCACCAGAAAGACAGACAGAGACAGAGAGACAGAAAGCGAGAAATTACCCCTCCCCCCCAGGGAGGATGGCCACACCATAATCCCTTCTCCTCCATTCTTCTCTTGGGATCTTGGATACACATGCACACGTGCCTGGCGTGATTTTAACTACCAGGTCTGGGACTCAAGCTGCAGTTGACTACATGGGAGTCCAGCAACATAGCCATTATGCCAACTGCTGGTCCCAATTAATGTAATATATTAATGGAGAAGTATTGGAAAAGTCATGACTCATTTATACATAAAAAAGTATGTCATGACTTTTCTGATGACCCAATAGCATGTTTTAGATCTATTATATCAGTAGTTTTCAAACTTGACCATGCATCAGAATCTTTTGGAGGCTTATTAAAATACAGATTACTGGGCACCACCCCCAGAATTTCTGAATCAGATTTGCGTGCATTTCTGAAATGTTGCCGGGTGATGCCTCCTGCTGGTGCGAGGCAGTGCTCTGAGAACCACTGTAATAGTATGCTTTTTGAGAAGGGTTCTGGATCATACCTGCTCTAACTTTCTACCTATAGGAAGCAGTTCATGCATTTTCCAACCTGACCTTAAACAAGTCGTGTTTCAGAATGTCACAGATTTGAAATTCTTTGGGTGCTTAGCCCTTTAGAATGACTTGTCTTGTGAAGTGTGTTTTCGTTTAGCCTTGAAATTGTAAAGAGAGTAAACACATAGCTACCTTCTTTTGCTGCCCCATAGTTTCCTGGGTCTGGGCCTGAACCATGCATTTGGCCATGTGGGATCCAGTGCTTTAACCACCATGCCACAGGCTAGCCCAGAAATCTTTTGATGTGTAGAAAAAAGACCAGAAAGGCATATGCTGTTAAAGAGCAATAAAAATGGAGACTGTAATTTAGATATTCCCCAAGCCCAACAACCACCCGTAGCCAAATAGTCAAAACCTCAGTTATCCTGACGTCTTCACCTGTTCTAATCATAACTGAAACACAAAACATAAGCATCATGTCCTTCTCAGCCTGATTCATTGAAATTTAACTAGTCAGCTTAAACATCTCTGCCTTAAAAGGAATATTAATGTAGTAATCACTATAAAGGTCAAAATGCTTCCTCTCTTATGCTTTATAAACTGCTAAAACTACTGCAAACTGTTTTGATTCGAAGCCTCTCAGTTTGGGAACTGTTCTGTTTACACAATAAGCATGTACAGTTTTTAAATTGGATCTGATTTTATTTTTGACAGTGCTCATTTGTTACCAGTATTCTCTGGTGGTACGATTACAAAACAAAATTATTTAAGTTTTCCTCTCTGCTTTTCTAAATTAAGAAAAAAAAATTAACTAATGCATTACAATCTTTTTCCTACATACTGTATATTTTTACTATCTAATGTTTTAAAGTTATCGCTGTAGGGCACGTGCGTTCACCAGAGAGAGAGAGAGAATGAGGGAACCTGAGAATTCACCACCTCCTCCTCCCCCCCACAGGGGTGGCTACACCACAGTCCCTTTTCCTCCATTCTCCTCTTGGAATCTGGGGCACACACACACACACCTCTGGTGTGATTCTCAAGCCACCAAGTCCAGGACTCAAACCATGAATCTGGCCACATGGGATCCAGCACCTTAACTTCCATGCCACCTGCTGGTCCCAACTATGTAATTTTCTTAATCTTATAAACTGTATCTGTTTTATAAGAACCCTGTGATGGCAGCTTATTTGTTAAGAGGTCATCAGCTGAGAACCTGTTAAATCTCAATGAAGAGAGCCTTTCTCTGATACGTCATGCTGCTTCTCTTTCATTTAAAAACAAAAGCAAACAAAAAAAAATACATGTTTTTTAATACATTCAATCACTGCATATCATTACAGTATGCAAAATGAATTTTCCCAGCATAAATACACTGCAGATTACACATGATTTTAGCCCAAGAGAGATTTTGAAACAAATTTGATTTCCTTTGGCTTATGACATCTGCTTTATAAAGTTGATTCATAAACTTATTCCTTTTAAACTATAAGGGATTTTTTTTTTTTTACATTGAACTTTCTTTCACACAAATAGGTTTTACAGAAAGCAACACGTGTTGTTGAGAGTGAAGTGGAGAAATGTGTAGAAGATATAATGAAAGAAAAGAATATTAACCCTGAGAAGGATGCCAGGTATGCTGTTTTACATTCTTCTTTTTTATTTTGCATTTATAGCCTATGTGGTGTAGAGCGTGGACACAGTTATAAAACTAAAGAGATCATCTGGTTCAATCCCCTCACTTCACTAGAGGAGCATTCAGGTCCAGAGAGGTGAGAGGTGGGTGACAGAAGCAGAAGTGACAGCCGTCTCTGTAGGCTCCCAGGCCAGTCCCATTGTAATTTTACCATCTGCCTTCTTCACGGTAACTTGCCATCACTTTCTCAAGGTAAAATAACCGGCTACTGTGTCCTTGTTGTCCTTCAAAACTTAGTTCCTCCGTCCTCCAGGAAGGTTTTCCCTGGCCCCTCGAATCTGAGTCAGGGGCCTCGTTCTGGCCTCTCACAGTCCTGCCATTGGACTATCTGTACTAGTCATTGTTTACTCCTGTTCTTCCCCTAATAAACTCTAAGTCCCATTTTTGTGTTCCCAGCACCAGTACGGTGACATAGTAAGTATTTATCTTTTTTTTTTTTTTCATTCAGCATTTTCTATGTAATATGGAGGAAGGGGCATTAGGCAGCTGACACGGGAAAGGGTATGGGAGGGAACGGTGACGATAGTTCCACAGAAGAGGTGACCCTGGAGCTGGACCTTGATGAATGGGTAGAACAGTGTCAGTGAGGCACAGAGACAGAAGGACCTGTGTCCAGGAAGGATAAGAACGTCTTTGTAGCTGGAACATTGACTGTTGCAGAGCCATCATTAGAGATGTGGATGATACATAGCAGGGAGGTTTACATGCTATACAGAGGGATGTAGATGCTTTCCTCTGATTTTTAAGCAAATATGCTATATTATCAGATATGTATTTTAGCAAGATGGAGGATAGATTTGGCAGTGTGGCAGGCTGGTAGAGAGTAAAGACAGAACAGTTAGGAAAGTTTTCTAGTCATTCAGGTAAATAAATGTCAAAGCCATAAATACATGACAGAAAATGCTATGAAGACTACATTGAGGGGCATTCCAGAGACAGAAAGGAAAGGGAGGAGGGAACTTTTGATGCATTCTTCACAGAGAGAGGCTGGTCAGACCTCAGAGTGTTCTAGCTTGGGAAACTAATAGTTAGTGATGGCATTAAAAGACTTAGAGACTTAAGAAAGCAGCTATCTTCAAGGAAGATAAGCCATTGTATTTCGGGAAACTGAGACCACCTATCATGGAGCTATTGGTTGTGTGTCTACTTGGAAAACTCGGTCCGTTGGGATATCTGGCAATAAAGATTTGAGAATATATGGGTTCCCAGAGAAACATGAAGAGGACAAGCCCTTGGAGTTGCGGCATTCCCCATTTCTACCACGTCTCACCCTCTTGCTAATCGCTGCTTTCTCGTGGTCTCTGTAGAACTTTCCCTGGTGTTTTGTGTTTAGGGAGGCTCTTGGTGCCTGTGCTAAACTGAAGGGGCATGCTTTCTAAACAGACATAAACCACAGGCAATGGAAGGCATTGCTTTATTGTGATAAGGTATGATTTTTTTTAAAAGTAATTTTATTATTTTCAGTTTTAAAATCTGCATGAAGACATGCTTACTACAAATAACTGGTTATAAACAGCTCTATTTGGATGTAGAAAATGTGAGAAAAAAGCCATATGATTCAGATAACCTACAACATGAAAAGCTACTCCTGAAGGTAAATTTTTTTCTCTTTAGAGTTGTTGAGTACTAAAAATATAAATCAGGCTTGAGCTGAATAATGTCTTATCTTGTGCAAATTCTAGAGGCTTTCTTTGCCTTTCAGAGAATTTTATTATGTTCGATTTCACTGATAGGAAATATTTTTAGTTAACTAATTTTATAATTTGCTGCTGAGCATCATTAGAATATACTGAGGTTTTATTGTAATGCTGTTAATTCTGAATTAAATTATAAATTTATAGAAAAAGGAATGGACTAGTCCCATGGCCTAGATGTTAAGGGAGCTGGATTCCACATTGCTGACCACGGAGTCCAAATCCTGACCATGGTGGCTTAAAAAACCCCCTGACACATGCGCGTGTGTGTACCAATTCCTCACAGGGTAGAGAAATGGAAAAAAGGGGATTGTGGCCACACCCCACTAGGGTGTGTTTTCTCTCTCTTCCTCTCTCTGGAGAGTACACATGCCCTCTAGCATATAAACAAGCAATCAAAAATAAAATAAAATAATATGACTTGGTTTTAAATAAATATAATTTTTAAGACCAAGGACTTAAAAACTACCAAATATCAGATCCCAACAAGTTAATCAGTACAAAATAAAGAAAATGTAGTCATTTTCAAAATTCAATACCACACATTATTAAGAAAAGAGAGTCACAGAAATTAATTTTTAAAAGTTTATAAAAATTTGCAAAACAAATACCTAAATTAAATGCGAAGACTTATGACCTTGCTTTAAAATCAGGTCAGGGGCCTTGCAGGTGATGTGGTGGTTAAGGATGCTGGACTCCCACATGGCTTACTGCAGTTTGAGTCCTGGACCTGGCAGCTTTCTTTGTCACTTTCTCTCTCTTTCTCTAACACTCTCTCTCTCACTCTCACTCTGTTCCTCTATGGTCAAATAAAAATAAAAATAAATAAATTCAATAAAATTTTAAAAAATTAAAAAAATAAAATCAGATCAGGGCCTTAGTTGTGAAGCTAAATCCAGTCATTAGACCAGGTTTATCCAGCCCCAACTTTCATCACCAGTACATGTGATTTGCTCCCATTAGCATCTCCTTAGGAATTCAGCAAAGAATTTAATCATGCCAAGGATAAGGCCTTGGTGATATGGCCAAGGCTACCATGTAAGACCACCAGGACTCCTATATGCTTAACTGTCAGATATCTGGCCATGGGACTAGCCCATTCATTTTTCTTTTAAAACTGAAAATTTATAAAATAATAATATAGATTGAAATACTGGTCCGTACCATTTCATACTTTCCTTTCCTTTCCTTACTAATTTCCTTTCCTTACTAATTTCCTTCTTTTGATTAGGGACTAAACACCCACCATTGTAATACAGCTTATTTGAGTATATAGTGGCTGAAACAAGGGCCAAGTACCTCGTTCTATACTCTTCTCAAGCAAGCAGTTTATCAATTCTGGTATACTGTGTATGTATTAATTAGTAACTAATGACATCTGTCTGTTTTAGATTTCTGTGTTAGTATTTGGTACCTTTTGAAACTCTCCTTTTATGGTAATTTAAAATTTGGATATATATACTACATCTTTTAGGACAGTTGAAAAGTTTTCTAAACATAGTCTCTGATTTGTCTGATTGAGAGCATTTGGTTACTAGTTATATGAACTATAAGAAGGAACATGTCTTGGTAAATTAAGAGCACTATTATTTGTAACGTGGAAGCATGTTTGTGCAGCTTTGGAACCTTCTAATGCCCATGAAAAAGTTGAATGCTAGAATCTCCAAGCAGTGGGCTGAAATTGGTTTCCAGGGTGATGACCCCAAAACAGACTTCAGAGGCATGGGTATCCTTGGATTGATCAATCTTGTGTAAGTGGAAATAAGCTTTCTTTTCTTCTCTAAATGAAATTACATGTAATCTCCAATCTGGCTAAATTCTAATTGTTTCATATTGTCTCTGTTGCTGTTTGTTTTTGTTTTTACTGTAGAGCACATGCACTTGCCAAGAGACAGAAGTGGGGGGGAGGGAGCAAGAAATGACCCCTCAGAGTAGTGGCCATACCTCAGTCTTTTCTCCTCCTTTCTCCCATTGAGATTTTGGGCACCTACACCCACACACCCAGCATGTTTTTCAGGCCGTTTGTCCTGAGACTGGAACTACACGGTTGGCCATGTGGGATGCAGCCACCTTAAACACCACACCACACCACCTGACTAGCCCTGTCTCTTTTTTTTTTTTAATTTAATTTAATTTTTTTTTTGAGAGAGAGATTTTTGCTGTAGGGCACATGCACTCACCAGAAAGACAAAGAGAGACAAAGAGGAAGCGAGAAATCACCCCCCGGGTGGGATGACCACACCGCAATCCCTTCTCTTCCATTCTCCTCTTGGGATCTTGGGCATGCACATACACGCACCCGGCGTGAGTTAAAGCCACCGGGTCTGGGACGTGAACTGCAGTCGACTACATGGAGTCCAGCAACATAGCCATTACGCTAACTGCTGGTCCCCCCGCCTCTGGTTTTTAATAGCTGCAGCACTAGAATTATTTAATAACGTACTGGTGACAATATGAAATATTCATGTGAATGAGAGTGAGATTCTTTTGCCTACTAATGCTTTCCTCTTTTCTCCACTCCCCTTCTGATACCTCTGAAAGAATTACATACACTCCTTTCTTACTACTTTTACCCTCTCCTCTTGGGACTCTCTGATTCCTTGTTGAAAAATATAACCAGATGAGATGACACTAAAGTCTGTCCACCAGTTTGTTCACCTTCTGTGAAAGCCAACTAAATCTTTGACTTTTCAGAGCTTCTATGAACTTTCTTTTTTAATTTTTAACAGGTTTTTGGTGCTTATGATTTAGGTACATGTATGAAATCTAAAAACACAGAAATCATAATGGATAGCCAAAACTATTCTAGAAAATAAGCTAGAAGATTATTTTCTTTCTGTAAATATATAGCGAATATACAGATACTAGTGTTTGGGTTTATTCATGAATTATGACTGATTGTGAAATGTCTAGAAGGGGAGCTAACCATTAAAGTTTGGATAGATTAATTCTGAAATCAAGCTACATTATGCTAATATTGAGAATAAGTACTTAGGTGAATATGGATAACTATTTTGGGGAAAGTGTGTGTCTCCGCATGCATGAGTACCATTGCTTTGTGAGGTGATTTGAAGAGTGAGCAGATTTGGTTCTTACATAATGTTTCCTAAAGTTTATTTTATTTCTTTCACGAGAGTATGAGAGCAAGTGCATGAGAGATAGTATGTACTTGAGAGAGACAAGAGACAGAGACAAGCAGATAGATATCCACACGGGGTCTTATCACACCACCATCTATCTCCTCTCCTAGCCCTCCAGCTAGCCAGGGTTTCAGGTATGCACACACTTGGAATTTCCTGTAATACTTGAATTTTGTAAGCATTAAAGTTTTCTATAAAGCTTTTTAGGGCCATCTTGGATCCAAACCCTGGTCAGCTACGTGAGTCCAGCACTGCAGAGCAGTTTGCCACTGTCTGCACCACTGCCACTGAGCCATTAGTCCCTATCTTTAGGGACTTAGGGTGTTGTATTAGTATAGGCCAAAGGAAGTATGAGCCTATATATAGATAGTTTTATGTGTTTCTCTCATACCTACTAGCACTTCTGTTTTACATCTAGTATTTTAGTTGTATCGCTTATCAGTGTACAAAAGGGACGTCATTGACTTTCTTCCGATTCTATTGAATATGACATTAAACAGTACAGGTTTAAGTTACAATAGAACGAATAAGCCTAGGTAAGAGGAAGAGTATCCTAATAGGTCAGTGTTGACTGTTGTATAGAAATAGAGCAAGCAAATAAACAAAAGGAACTCTACAGAGTTTTCCCTTTTTTAAAAAGTTGGTAGGAAATCTCATTTTAGATAATTCATCTATTAAGAGACTTCACAGTCTTGCCAAGGGCTTGTGATCTGTACTAGATAGGTTTGATGGTTTGAGATTAAATTCTGAGATGCATTTGTGAGTCACTGAAACAATTTGAGATGGAGATTGGTATGATTGTTGTACTAGTAAGACTGCCATTTTATTATTATTTTTTTTTTTTGAGAGGTTTTGCTATAGGGTGCGTGCGCTCGCCAGACAGACAGAGAGAGACAGAGAGACAGCAGAAAGTGAGAAATCACCCCCCAGGGGGGATGGCCACGCTGCAATCACTTCTCCTCTACTCTCCTCTCAGGATCTTGGGCACTGCACTCACACGCGCCCAGTGTGAGTTTTAAGCCACTGGGTCCGGGACGCGAACTGCGGTCGACTACATGGGAGTCCAGTGACATAGCCATTACACTAACTGCTGGTCCCTAGGACTGCCATTTTGATAGTGACTTTTTAAGTTGCTTCTGGATAGCTTGAATTTGAATGACATATGATTGTGTCATTGTTTCTTTAAACTCTTCTAGGTATTTCAGTGAAAATTATACCAATGAAGCTCATCAGATTCTTTCCCGCTCAAATCATCCAAAATTAGGGTAAGTTGGGTATATTAAACTGTGATTCTCTTTCATTGAAGATGATTAGATGAGTTTGAAGACATTTATTTCTTAAACTGAGAAATTAATTTAAATTAATAAGAATTTTATAAATGATAGTACATGACATTCAAGGAATAGTATGATAAGCCAATTTTGTATTTTATGAAGTGGAGATATGGGCCTTTACACAAATTTTTCTGAGAAATAGATTTGAAAATAGGAATAGAAATTAGCTTTGAAATAAGAATAAGGCACTGGGGGAAGAGCTTTGAAAATTTTACAGTGGAATACAAACTGAGGTCATATTCTTAGCTTTATCAGTACTTTTTACTCTGATGATACCTAATCTTTTAGAAAACATAAGTGTTAGATAATTAAAACAAATACCTTGATAATAAAGAAGAAAATATATTACCTAGTGTATTTTAGATTTTGCATATATCATTCTCTTCTCTCTCTCCTTTCTCTTTAAAGAATTTTGGTTTTTAGATATGTGAAAAAGAACTTTATTTGTATTTTGTAGATCACTTCTGGAAAATCACCAGCCCTTAAAAAACAAATTTTTTTATCCATTCTAGTTTATTTTTCTTACTATGCAGAGATTATCACATTAATGCTGTGTTAGAATGAAACAAAGTAACTTTTTACTAATTCCTTGCATAATGTTAAATTTATTTGATGAGCCCTTCGGCTAGCTGGTATAACTGGTAATGTTTCTGACATAGGTATTCTTATGCAATAGTTGGGATCAATCTTACAGAGATGGCTTATAGCTTACTGAAGAGTGAAGCTTTGAAGTTTCATCTCTACAACTTTGTTCCTGGAACACCAACAATGGAACACTTTCATCAGTTCTATTGTGAGTATTAAAATGAGTTAAAACTAGATCCTTCTAAGAGAATCGTTAAACCACTAGGAAGGTATAATGTTCATTTTAATCTAATTCCTCTATCAAGTATATAGCTTATAGTTACATTGTATTATTTAGGATTTTCTTTTGAGACAGTCTCATATCTTGTCCATGCTGGCTGCTAGCTCATGATCCTCCCATCACAGCGTGCAAAGTAGCTGGGACTACAGGCTTAAGCTACTGAACCTACTTTTAGGGTGAGCTGGGAATCAAACCTGGGCCTTTCATGAGGCCTCAGCCTATCAAATAGTACTGTCTAGCAATGCACATTATTGTAGCTGGGCCTAGGGTCTTTGAAAAATTGGAAAATAATTCTGGATGAATCCCCGAGTATTTTGTACTTCATTTTCTATATTTGCTGATAAAAAAGTTTAACGAGGCAGTTTCTCACATGTATGTAAATTTAGGATTCGTGTATTTTCTGATGCTACAGTCTTCTGGCTTTTCTCCTGCCCCATTGGGTTTTCCAGACATCCTCTGCCTTCTTAAAAGTAGGAATAACTCAGAGCCCATCCCTGAGTCCTCTTCACTCTTCAGTCCTTATACTTTTTTTTAAAAGAATTATTTATTTATCTATTCTTCTTCTTATTTTTTTTAAATTTGCTATAGGGCACATATTTTCACCAGAGAGAGGCAGAGAAAGAGAAAGAGAGACAGAAAGTGACAAAGCAAGCCACTGGGTCTGGGGCTCAAACCATGGTTGGCCATGTGGGAATCCAGTGCCCAACCACCATATCACCTGTTGGCCCCTAGTCCTTACTCTTACCTTAAGTGA
This sequence comes from Tupaia belangeri chinensis, assembly GCF_000334495.1. Lineage (NCBI taxonomy): Eukaryota > Metazoa > Chordata > Mammalia > Scandentia > Tupaiidae > Tupaia > Tupaia belangeri. The sequence goes on from NW_006159596.1 coordinate 1,463,598, forward strand.
TCTCATCTAGAAGCAGCCAGTGCTCTGCTCAAGGTGCTGTCTGTGTTCTAATGACGCCAAAGTATATCTCTGTAGTCCCACCCCTCCCTAGTCCCAGAACTGTGTGTCCAGATCCTTTTTTTTTTTCTTTTCTTTTTTAGTGGATAAGGATAAAGGATCCTGTGGGGATGGATACAATACGTAGGAGTCAGGGCAACTTATCTTCAGGTGGCAGAACAGGTTTTTCAGGTCCTGTGGAACAGTGTTGGTGGGCCTACCTGAGTGGACTACCTCTAGAGACACAAGAAGCTTCCTTTACCATTCCCAAGTCATTGTCATTCTGTTTCAACACCCTCCTGGCCCTCTCTGGCTACATGCCTTACCTGCTCCTAGATGTAAATGAGCAGCCTGGGTCAAAATCACCCCAGTATGTGTAGGTGACCTCTTAGAGTCAAAAGGACAGTGTCTGTGCTTCATGGAAACAGCTCTTTTCTATCACTTTCCTGAAAGCTTTAGGAGTCCTAAGTCAAGCGTGTCCCTGCCAGCCTTCTAGAATCGTGATATTTTCCCCTGCCGTGTGCTGGCGTCTCACTAAATCACCTTAGCCGTTGCGGTCTCGGCTGTCTGAGCCAGTCTTTCTCTGACACTGATTTACCTTATAGACCAACCACCTCACCCCGAAGCACGAACTTTCTAGTACTTTACATGTGAGCAGTTTGTTCCAGGCCTATGTGGTCATTCCAATGGGCCGTATTACTGACAGGAATGAAAAAGCAATCGTAAGAACGTAAAAATGGCAAAGAGTTAAAACCTAATAACCAGAACTACTAAAAAAGTGGCAGGCTATAACATCTGAATGGATGGCTGGCTCTTCCTGCTGCCCAGAACATTAGTCTGAGTCTTTTCATTGCATGTCATCCTTTTCAGAGCACTGCGGGTAGAGATGGGAACAGTACAGACTCCATTCGCTTTATTTATGGATAGTTTCTGTCCATGCGCTGTTGTCCTGACCTCTACACAACATACAATGTTTAATGAACTAAAGATAGAAAATAACATTTAAAAACGATTACAAGGTTACCATGCTCTTTTTTGGGGGGACCAAGATAGAGACGTTATTTCTTTAGACTCTTCATTCTTTGATTTTTTTCACGTATCCTGGTTGGCAGAAATTATTTTTTTACATTTCAAGAGATTAATCTGAAACCTTTCTTAAACCGGTCTGTTTATGAAGTGCTATTTCAATGTTGAAATTCGATGGTTCTTAAATTTTTAGTTTTTTTTAAATGTTATTTTATTAAGTTTTTGCCATATGGTACATGTGCTCACTGGAGAGAGACAGAGAGACGGAAGATAAGAAAGAAATCACCCCAAGAGGGAATGGCCACACCACAGTCCCTTCTCTTCTGATCTCCTCTCAGAATTCTGGGCACGCATGCACATGGGCCCAGCATGATTTTCAAGCTGCTGGGTCCAGGATTTGAACAATGGTCAGCCATGTGGGAGTCCAGCACCCTAACTACCATACCACCTACTGGCCCTAGTTCTTAACTATCAATGCTTGCTTTATGACCAATACTACTGAAATATAATTTCCATTGTTTTCATACTAAATAATTATGATAGTTTAGCCACGCTTTTGTGTAAAGTCTCTATTTCTCCCTGTTTAGTAGAAATAAGTCACTCTCCTTTTAAAAAGTCTTTTAGAAGGTATAATGAGATTCTGGTGAAAACAAAAGTCCAATTTACAAGCTAGTGCTTTAACACAGTAGAGACCGCCTACAAACTCTGTGATTTGGGCACGTCACTGAACCTCGCTGTCCCTGTTGCCTCTTTGGGAAAATAGGGGTAGTAGTAGTGCAGTGTCATGGGAGCAAATGAACGTGTAGCAAGCTCTATGGAAGCACTTTTAAACTGATTCAATACATTTGGTTGAATGCAAAACAGGACTTAGGGTTGTTTTAAAATTCACACTTAAATTCACATATATATTTGTAAATATGAATATTCACATATATGTTTCTATATGTTCCATGAACTACTTTTTCACACTTGGGGGTTAATGTGGCTACTGTAATGAGAATCTTAAAAAAACATATTAGGCCTGTTTAGAATGCATTTCTTTTTTATTAAAGATTTCTGCCATAGGGTGCATGTACTCATTGGAGAGGGAGAGAGAGAGACAGAGAGAGAGAGAAACTCATTAAGAGGGAAAGTGAGAAATCACCCCCAGGGAATAGCCATATCACAGTCTCTTTTCCATTGTCCTTCTGGAAAATCACACATGCATTGTGTGATTTTTTTTCAAGTTGCCAGGTCTGGGATTTGAACCATGGTCAGCCATATGGGAGTCCAGCACATTAACCACCATGCCACCTGCTGGACCCCAAGAATGCATGTGTTCTTAGAATGAGAAGATGCTAATAGTTTAGTGAAAGAAGTAGAAATAACTCTTAGATTTAGAAATCAAGTAGCCAACAGTTTTTCTATATTTTGTCTTGTCTTTTTCTTATTCCTTTAATTTTTCTGCTTCAGGAGTCTCTGGGGATAACTTTTTTTCCTATTCTCAAGGTTTCTTTTGAAAGTGTTAAGATTCTCAGGTTGAAGGACTTTTAATTTTTGAGACAGATAGTAAATGTACAATGTTCTTTTGAAATTGCTTTTTATTTTGAGTATATAAAAATATCTATTATAAATTAACTTAGGTTTCTAATTTGCTTTTTTCTTTTATTCAAGTTATTTAAAATTTTATTCAATAAACATGTTTTCAAGATCTTATATAATTTCAAAAAAAGATCTTATATAATTTTTCTAAGAGTGTTTATTTTTTTAATTTTAATTTTTATAGAGTAAAAATATCAATTTTTTTTTTCTTTTCGAACAGAGAACTTTACATTGTTTTGTCTATTAACTGTTTCTTCCCTTTCCTGGATTTCTGATAGCTTTAAGTTTATTTTTTATCATTGTATTCTAATGTGGAATTTACAGGGTGGTTATATATTGAATACTTTATAAAAATGAGGTAGTAAGAATGTAATTTCAGTACATGAAGTTTGTATGTTTTGTTTGCTTTAACTGCAGGTTATCTTGTCTATGAATTTGATAAGTTTTGGTTTGAAGAAGAACCAGAAAGCATTATGTATTTCAACCTGTACAGAGAGAAGTTTCATGAAAAGATTAAAGGACTCCTAATGGATTGTAATGTAGCACTTACCTTAAAAACATAAATCATTCACAATATCTTCTATTTCTACCACATTTTGCACACACAACAGAATTTATATGTTGTAATAGAAATTATCTGATCAATTTCACTCTTATATATAATTTCCTACAAAAATATTTCAGAAATTCTATTAAGAAAGCTAGTGGACAATCAGTGTATGTTTACAATTGTTTATACACTGTTCTCCAAAGGTACCTTATCCTTCCAAAGATCCCTCTGTAGAGTCACGTGAACTACAGTTTGGAACTTGGGACTCCGCCCGTTAGTGTAAAAGTATAAATCAGGTATTTGTATTGAATTTGTTGATTAAAATGTGTAGAAGTTGATTTTGCATTTTATGTATTGTAGCTGTCAAGTTGGTATCTGTTTTAAAGCTCTCTTAAGTTTTTTTGTTTTAGTTTGAAAATCACTGTTTTTAATTTTGTCATATTTTTATTTCTGTTAATTAACAATAAGAACAGTTTTCTGGTTTTTGCATTTTTTTGTTCTCAGTCACATGTCATAACATTGCTTTATTAATAATAACAAGAGCTTAGATATGTCAGAGAGGATGAAGAATCATGGCCTCCTTTTCTGGTTTCTCTGATTATTGAATATGTCATATAATAAGAGAATGACAGTATTGATGAGCAGCATTTTTGTTTTTAAATAACACACTTGAAAATATCACAAGACATAAAGGCATTTTCTCATCTTTGGTGTTTGATTTTTGTCAGTTTTAAAAAAGAACCTTAGGTAGTGTTTGACGTATGGGCCTTTAATGAGGCTTCTCCACATGTATATGTTTATGAAGAGATGTTATTTGCTAAGAAAATCTTGATTAAATTTGAAAGACAGTTCCTAATTCAATAAAGCTGACCTTGAAACTTAAATAAGAAGGAAGCTTAATGCTTTTGATAACATCTCAGTTAAATATTGTTGATTTATTTGACTTACTGTTAACTCTTGATTCTCTTTGCTCTGGCTCCATGGTGTTTCTAGATACTGATGTATGAACTTCATGTTAATAGTTGTGGGGTTCTTTAGTAGCTTGAGGACGATAACTGTGCATTTTCATATAGCTTTATTCTCCTAAAATCTCAGGAGGCAGCAAATCCTGTGAGAGGTTAGATAGTGATGAGATTCTAATGGGAACTCTTTCTTCTTGGTGTATTTTAGACATCTGTACTCACAGCAAACTAAGAATTTAAAGATAGTTTAAGTTCATCTGATTACTAAGTTCTCCTTAAGTCCTGCAGAAACCAACCTGTTAAAGACATCTTATAATCTAAAACATGATGAAATTGAGCACATCTGTTAATGTGGTATATAACAAGTGTTTAAGGCCTGGCATGTATGTGATACAGCAAGACCTGAGACTTCAGTATTTGTTCATGTCTATTGACAGACCGCTTTCTTCAGACTTATGAAATAGAAGAGTGATAAGAAATACCCGAATGGACAATAATAGATACAGTGTTGTATAGCACATACATTAAAAGTGCATGCATTAAAATTATTATTTTCTCGAAAAGAAAGTATTTTTTAAATTTATTTTATTATAATAGTGGTAGTTTAGCTTTTCAGTATTATAGGAATTTAAAAATTGGTTTGTTGTGGGAGACTTCCCAACTTTGGGAGTGTTTTCACTTAATTTTTTAAAAAATATTTTCATGCTTTAATCATCCAGCTAGAATTTTATGATGTGTAGAAAAATCTTGACAAGGATCAAGTGTTAATCATGAAAGCTCACTATATTACAGTGTTACTCTTACATGGAAAGTAGTTGGTCGAGTTTCATGCTGATAATACTTATTTTTGTATTTTGACCTTTCAACAGTTGAGATCAGATCATTAACTGGTTTATAATTCAATAAAAGAATTCTTGGATTATGGAAATAGAAACTTTTAGTAATTAAAGTTTTCCCCTTCCAGGGAGATTAAAAGTATAATGATATTAAGAAAATGTCATTTTGAAGTTTGATCAATATGTTCTTTAAATCCACCACCTCCATCTGTACATTGTATTGGGTTGTTGGAAAAGTCATGAGATATTTTTTCTGTGCAAAAATGTGTCATAACTTTTCTGATGACCCAATAGAAATTTCTTTGTTTTTGTTTAAGATAACCATTTGAGGTAGTTTTGTAGAGAATTGATATAAAAGCCACCAACAAATCCTAAGTAGTGTGGAAGCTAAATTAAATGTCACTAGTTATAAATTAGACTATAACATGAAACTTCTGACTTTCATGTGATGGTGACATACCTGAAAAAAGAAATGATAATTGTGTCTGCCTTCCTACTTATTCTTGCTTTCAACATGTGTATGTTAGAATTTTATGTAGTCTTAAAGTCCATATGTAGGCTCTTGTTTCTGTAATAATTAGTAAAATGCCAAAGTAGTAATGAAATATTATGGCATTGAAGTAGCAGGAAGACTTATTTTAGTTTTAGAACACAAACGTGAATCAGTGTTGAAGTGAATTTTTGTATGTGCCAGATTGAAGAGAGTATGCCAGTGACAAGAATAGTCTGAAAATACAGTTGTGACAGTTGCAGTTTAAATACATTCTGAAAGACAATCTTCAAAGAAATGGGAGAAACCAGGGGTTATCAATGAACCTAGACCAACCTCTCTTTGTATATAAATATGGTGTAATAGCTGGGTATAAAAATCAGTGTCTTACTGGCACCATTTACAGTTTAGAAAGCAGAATCTTTTTCTTGAAAATGTCCATCCTGATTCTTCTCTATTTTAAGAGCTACTTGGATTTGTATGTATTTTTCTATGTGAAAATGTATGTACTCTTCATTTTTATTCCAGTGTTCATAATCATTTCATGCACTCTTTCTCCCCTTTGAGAACATTTTGTGACAGAGATTTGCTCAAGGGAGAGGCATTACGGGAGTGTGAGAAGTGAATGCTCATTGCCAGAACAGAAAAGGTTATACATTGTTGTGGCACAGTAGAGGAGAGGAGGTTTAGCTTGGAGGCAATAACGTTTATTATCTTTCTTGAAATAATGGTTGGGAACCAGCAGCTCTATTCTCAGGATAAATATTTCACCTCACTTTTTTTTTTTTTTTCAAGAGGGCGTATGCATTCAGCAGAAGGGAGGAGGGAAGGGACAGTGAAAAGGCATCCCCCAATGGGTAGTGGTCATGCAGAAATCTCTATTCCTCCATTTCTCCCTCCTTTCTGGATTTTGGACATGCTTGCATATGTGCCTGGCTTTTTCTTTATTTTTTTTTCTTCCTTTTTTTCTTTCAAGTCACTGGGTCTGGGACTCAAACTGTATACCTGGCCATGATGGATCCAGCCTGCTTAACCATCACACCAGAGGCTGACCTATCCCACTTTATGAACATGTCTGGGGAGGCTTAATTTCAGTTTTCATATTTACGGACCTCTCCACCCAAGCAATTTTTAATGAATATTAGTGGAATTGTTAAAAATCACGAACGACCTGAGTTTTTTGTTTTGTTTTTGTCTTCAGCTTTTGATCAGAAAAAGTTTAAACGTAGTGCAGTTAAGACCCAATGATTTCATTATTATTATATGATGATTCTGTTTGTGTTAAGGTATTCAAAAAAATATTTGCGCAATAGTTTTCCTATGGGGGAAAAGTACCAGTTGGCAACTTAAAGAAATTGATGTTTTTGTCTACTTTGGATAAAGTAGTTGACTTCATAAGTAAAAGCAATAGTGTGAAATGTGATGTCATTTTGTTTGGAATGTTAAGTGAGCAAATAAAAAACATGTTGAAATTGTTGTAAGCCTTTTTTTTGATAACTGCTCTCTGCTCTCTTCTCATCCTTCCCATTCCTTAAGTAAGTCACAGAACATTCAGAGAGTTTATGCCTATTGATTCTAAAGACCTTTATTGGTTATTGGACAAGGTAAAATTCTACTTTTACATTGAGGTATAGATCCCCAAAAACAAACTTTACAAAGCATTAGCAATTTTTTATTCATTATTATCAACTGACAACTGTGGTTAATAAATAGAAACAGTAGTATTTCCTTTGATAACATTCATATTTAAGCATTTATAAATTTAAAATGAACTTTATTAGAGTTTTCCTTTTCTATCAGTTTGAGTTAGAATTAAAACATGTTGTAATTCTTCATATTCAGTCATATAACTCTGCACCAAAAATGATCAGTCAAATGCAGTAAGTTATCTGGGTGTCATATTTGCCAGGCTTTATATACTGAATGTTTTGCTTTTCCTTCCTCAGGACACTGAGAATAAATTTTATATGAAATAGGTGTTATTTTTCCCTTTTTGATACATAAGAAATGTCCAAAATTCTCTGCCAGAATTTATCTTTTGTGGCTTAAAATGAATAGTCATTTTGTTGTTTTGTTTTAATGAACCAGTCAGCAAAGATTCCTACTGCTATGTTACCTCCTTTGCTTGAAGCTAATCATGTGGCACAGTCCACAGGCTGCCGTGACTTCATCAGTTCTCGTTTTAGCTGTTCGAAGCACACAAACATAATGACGTTCCAGGATGCAAGTCGTAAGAAGGACGGCACAAGTCTGGAAGAGTACACATCACCATTCTGTTAATTTGTTTGAAATTCATAAAGCTATTACAGAGCATCGGTTAATGCTGATCATTTTCTACTCTTCTGAAATGAAGGTACTGTAAAGTACCTATTTTGCATCTTTCCCTCCTCTGTGAAAAATAGTGTTCTCAGATAACGCTGTACTGATTTAAAACAACAGAACTGACAATCACATCTACAAAAATACATAAACATCCTTCACTCCCACCAAACCGAGGCACATCTTTCTGACGTGGCCCTGTTCAAAAACTTTCCTTCTGTTTTGAGGGGAGGGGAAACTTTTGCTTTGCTTTCTGGATGGGATGTAGGAAACTATTGGAAAGGAGAAAACAGAAGAGCAGTGAGTGAGTGGACCACATTCCAGAGTCAAATCAGGGCTGTCTACATTTGGCTACTTTTGTCCTCAGAGAAACTGTCAAGGGTTTAAGCGACTTGTGTTGTTTTTAATCTGCCAAACTGTGTACGCCAAATGATTGATTTTGTTTACCTGCTTATAGCAATAAAATGTTCTGGGAGAAAAAGATGTCAGTTAAGTCTTCCTTAGATAGATTTCTTAAAAGAAACCTATTTTTTTTTTAAATCCCCAAAGGAATCCCTCCCCAGGTCACTTAACATGTTTTTCTTGACTTTGAGATGGTGCAGGGTGTGTGTGTGTGTGTGTGTGTGTGTGTGTGCATGTGTAATGGTGCAGGGTGTATGTGTGTGTGAAAACATAAATAACATGAAACTTACCATTTTAGCCTTTTTTTTAAGAGATTTTTGCCTTGGGGCATTCACCAGAAAGAGAGACAGACAGATCCAGTAAAAGGGAAAGTGAGAAATCACACCCCTCCCCCTCCCCAGGGGAAATGGCCATGTCACAATCCCTTTTCCCTTTCCTCCCAGGATCCTGGGCACGTACACACACGTACATATTTGGCATGATTTTCAAGTCACTAGGTCCAGGATTTGAACCACAGTCGGCCATGTGAGAGTCCAGTGGCATAACCACTACGCCATCTGCTGCTGCCATTTTTTAAAATGTACAATTTGGTAGCATTAAGTACATTCACTTTATGGGGAACCATCACCACTCTGCATCTGTAGAAATTTTATATCACTCCAAATAAAAACTTGGTGCACATTAAATAGTAATTACCCGTTCTCCTACTACCAGTTGCTGGTAACCTCTGCTCTGCTTTCTATGCATGTGACTACTCTGGGTGCCTCACTGTAAGTGGAATCACGCAGCACAGTGTTCGCCCTTTTGCATACATTTTATTTTACTCTGTATATTCCTCATTTTCAGAGTTCACCCACATTGTAGCCTGTGGATTAAATTGGATTTTTTTTTTTGAGAGGCTTTCGCTATAGGGCGCGTGCGCTCGCCAGACAGACAGACAGAGACATAGAGACAGAAAGTGAGAAATCACCCCCCAGGGGGGATGGTCATGCCGCAATCTCTTCTCCTCCATTCTCCTTTTGGGATCTTGGACACGCACACACACGTGCCCGGTGTGAGTTTTAAGCCACCGGGTCCGGGACGCAAACTGCGGTCGACTATGTGGGAGTCCAGCAACATAGCCATTACGCTAACTGCTGGTTCCCTGGATTAAATTGGATTTTAAATTTAAAAAAAAAAAAGGTTAATAGTTAATAACTGGCATGCCCATTTTAAGTTAATTTTACAATGTATTTCATTTGTATTATTGTGCTATATGTGCTGATTATGGTGAATTGAAACTGTAGAATGTGCATGGTACTATTCATACTACCTTATAAGGCTTGAGGCATTGCCTGCTAATCTTAAAGTATTACAGAATTTTATTATTTTATCACTAGCATAATCTTCGTTGAAAGTATTCATAAATTGGGACCAGCAGATGGCATAGCAGTTATGTCACTGGACTCCCGCATGGCCAACTGCTGTTCAAGTCCCTGCCTGGTGGCTTGAAGCTCATGCTGGATACATTGTGCATGCCCAAAATCCTGGGAGGAGAATGGAGGAAAAGGGATTGCAGCATAGCCATCCCCCCGAGGGATGATTTCTCATGTCATCTCACTGTCTCTGGCTCTCTCGCTCTTTCTCTCTCTCTCTGGCGAGCATACATGCCCTAAGGCAAAAAAACTACAAAAAAAAATCCACAAATTATTTCATGTTATATATTTTAGGACAATATAGGACAGGACTTTCCAATATGATAAACTGCATATTGGGAAAATGAGATCTATTACACAATACTAGTTTCTAAGTGAGTATAATATTGGGTCATTAGAAAAGTCACGACATATTTTTCTATGTTTTATGCAAAAATACGTAACTTTTCTGACCATCCAGTAATTGACCCAAAACACATAATTTTCTGTGTCACTTTTCTAGATCAGTGACAATGACTTTTGCTCTACTATGGTTTAGAAAATGAGCTCATCAAATTAAAATAGTGAAAACCGTCTTATTTTCTCACTCCCTTCTATTATATTTTCCCTCTTCTTCTTAGTCCTCCTGCCAAGGAGGCAGAAACACTGTATATTTCCAGGAGACCAGGACCAATGGAGAGGCACACATTTTCAATGAGCCTCGGATCAAGGCTGAAATAATTTTAATATCACTGCTTTTTATTTTCTGGCACAATGGAATTAATGGATTGGAGAAATCTGTGGCAAGAAAAAGTCAGGACTGAGTATACCGTCTCTACTAAGTGTGGTTAAGTTGAGCATCATGACTTAGAGGTGGCTGTCCCAAAGCACACGGACACCCTGAACAGAACACTGCAGATACAGAAGAGCATATCCTACCCTTTGAAGAAAGCCGTAGGTCCTTCCTTGGTGAACATAGTCATTGCACAGTCACGCACATTTGTGTACTGTCCTGGTGGAGAATTAACAAATCTGGTTTTCACCACGTCCACTGGAGAGGACAGAATGGTGGTGCAAAATCCAGCGATAAGAGCTGACAGCAAGTGGCAGGGGACGTCATCTAGAATGGAGCAATAGAGCAGATCAGTGTCAAGCTTTGGGGGGTTGTAGTTCTTAGCTCTCAGATCCTCGGAGACCTGTTGCTGCCAGGAGCTCAACATGCTGTCTCATAAATAAATATGATAAGAAAGGTTATAGTGCATGAGAAGTGGGTGGTAAATAGGATGTAGCATAATGGATTGTAAACACTTTAGAAAAATAATCTCGGTTTTCTCTGCGCCATTGGGATTTGGCATAATGCCTGATGTATATGAGCACTTTATACTTGCTTTATTGAATTACAGTCTTGGTCCAAGGAGCATCTCAATGTTTCTAGAAACTGTCATAATATTATTTTTAGATGGACCAGCTGGTCGCCTGGTTAAGGTGGCTGGATCCCACGTGGCTGACTGCATAGCTCAGATCCTGGACCCAGCAACTTGAAAAACACATGGGGGTGCACCTCTGTACCCAAAATTCCAAAAAGGAGAATGGAGAAAAAGAGCAGCATGACCATCTCCCACCCTGGGGGTGGGGAGAGATGCTTTCTCATGTCCCATCTCCTCTTTCTATGTCTCTCTCTGGTGAACACACACACCCAATAGCAAATTTAAAACACACACAACACACACACACATATAGGCAAGATTTTTGCTACAGGGTGTGCGCACTCACCAAAGAGACAGACAGAGACAGAGAGACAGAACATGAGAAATCACCCCCCAGGGCGATGGCCACATTACAATCCCTTCTCCATTCTCCTCTTGGTATTTTGGGCACACAGGCACGCACATACCACGAGTGAGTTTTAAGCTACAGGGTCTGGGACTTTAACCATGGTCGACTACATGAGAGTTCAGTGATGTAACCATTTTGCCATCTGCTGGTCTCTCTCTCTCTATATATATATATGTGTGTATATACACATATACACACACACACACACACACACATATATATATGTATATAAAATTTTGAGGAACATGATTCTTTTTTGAATGAAACCATTGAATAACTAGCTTTAAAAAAAAATACTTATGGCGCAGGATGGACTTACCTGAATTCCGCTGTGTAAGTACTGTGATTCTAACAAATCCAGACAATAGTATTAAATAAATAACAATGACATACTGCAGTTGCATTTCTTTGTTATAAAACATTTTTATTTGGGTGAGACTTCAACTTAAGGTTTTGGTTTTTTTCTACTTCTCAAAAAGTTCTGTCAAATGTTCAAAATTCCTTTTTATTTGAAAGAGAAACCTATTAGCAATAGAATCCAGGGGTTCAGTATGATGTGCTGCAGAAGCGGCTGGGTGAAGTGCTCGTTCTATAAAAGAGGAAGTTACCTGCTAGGATCTTGTTTCTCACAAGGGCCGTCTTCATTAGGTCATACGTGACCAGCTCTGTGCAATTGATGATGACGTTCCTCATCAGATTAGGAGTGGTGCCTGGGGAGAGAAATGTTTAATATCATTCTATTGTAGGAGCAAGCGATAAACGGATATGTGTGTTTCGATGTTTCTAAGATCAACCTAGAAGGTAGTTACCTTTCCAAAGACCCAACAGGCCTTCCGTTGTTACTATAATTCTGTAAGCATTATAAGTCCCAGTGTAGCGAGGCTTGAGACCATGCAGATGGCTCTGGGCTTGAAGCCTGACTTTCACGACCTCTGTGGGCTGCCCGATGAATACTGCCACTCCTCCGGTCGTTAAGCCAGCTGAGATCTTGCTTCCTAAACTACCTGTAATTATCCAAAAAGAGAAAAAAATCAAAAGGATTCATAAAATAATTCAAGACCCAGAATGGACCCTTGTGTCTTTGTACACTTTGAGTAGTTAGTATTTTTATATTCTCTGTTCTTTCTCCTTCTCTAATGTGTGTCCATGTGTTCATGATGTACCGAAGATGGGCCGAATCTCAGCGGGCCTTGAAAATGTCAGCTGTTTGAAATTATTTGTAAAGGAAGACTTTGCAGGAAACAGAAACCAGTGCCTGTTTAACAGTGGTGCAGTCCTTTCCGTAGTCCGCTCAGTTCTTTCCTATGTTTGGGTCCCTTTTTCAATAGTTCCCAACTGTCAGGAGACATCAGTTCCCATAATGGTTACTTTCCACCAGAATGATCGTGCTAACTACGCAACTTGGTGGTCTGAGTGAAAGCCCATCGAATAAATTGCCCCAATATAAGACATCAAGCAGTGCTCATCTACCACATATGAAAGGGGCAGAAGATAAGAAAAGAAGCTAAAAAACTGATTTTGTTTTGAAAGTTTGAAAAATTAGCTTATGTTACTCAAGACAGATGTCACTTAATAATTACAAATGCAAAGCCCGATATTCATTCCTATGATGAAATATAAAGTTGTGGTCTAATAACATTTACTTATCAGGGGCTTTCTCAGTCTCTAATTTTCTAAAATAGGGATAATATTTACCTTGTAGACTTGTTGTGTGAGTTAAAATAATGTCGATATGGGAGCCAGCAGGTGGTGTGGTCGTTAAGGTGCTGGACTCCCACATGGCTGACCACGGTTTGAGTCCTGGACCAGGCGGCTTGCTTTCTCACTTTCTCTGTCTCTGTCTCTCTCTCTGTCTCTGGTGAATGCATGTGCCCTATAGCAAATTAAACACAATATAATAAAATTTAAATAATTATTAAAAAATAATATTGATAAAGCATTAATTCACTTTTGGCTCATAGGAAATGCAGAAAACTGGCAACACTTTTTAAAAATACTATTTTGATTATACTCTGTTCTTAACATGCTTAGTCAGCCTGAAAGTATATAATACAACTTTCTTTATAAAAAGTTTTAGAAAGATTTTGGCTTTAGAGCACATGAGCTTGCCAGAGAGACAGAGACAGAAAGTGAGAAATCACCCCCCTAGAAGGGATAGCCATGCCGCAATCCCTTCTCTTCCATTCTCCTCTTGGGATTTGGAGCACACATACACATACACCCAGTGTGAGTTTTAAGCCGCTGGGTCCAGGACTCAAACCACAGTTGACTACGTGGTAGTCCATTACACCATCTGCTGGTCCCAATACAGCTTTCTTTTCATTGGCAAGATCATACGATTACAACTGCCCCATATGTATAATCTTACATTGACACACTGTTGTGTCCTCCAGTCTCCAACTCCCTAATCTCTTTATTTCCCAAACTTCTTGGGAAAGATTATATATGTATACACACACACACACACATATATTCTCTCTCTCTCTCTCTCTATTCTTTACTATTTTGGTTTGCTTGAGAATGTGTGTGCTCGCTGGAGAAAGTAGAAGAATGAAAAAGCATTTCCCTTGAGGGATGATCATGCCACCATCCCTTCTCCATTTCTCCTTTTGGCATTTTGAACATGCACACACAAGTGCTGGACATGTTTTTCAAGCTACCGATTCTGGGAAATGAACCGCACAGTCAGCCACATGGAGTCCAGTGGGCTTAGCCACCACTCCAAAGGCTAGCCCAGAAGCCACTCTCCATCTTCACTTTCCACGGCCCATTTCCTCCCCGTTCTCCGGAGCCCGGCTTCTACCCCACTACTCCACCAAACACGGGTTTGCCAGGAAACCAGGCGGCGTCTGTCGGCTAGGTACAGAGGTCGCTTTTCAGTCCTTTCTTCAGCTGCTGTCTGCTGTCTGACCTTGTGGGTCATCCCTCCCGTAACTTGTTGGCACCTACCCTAGACCTTTCTCCTAAGCTCATGTGACATTACCTGTTGACATGCCCTAAGCAGATTTTTCTCATCTCCCAAGACCACATACATTCTCTCCCCGATAATGGTGTCCTTAGCTAGAAACTTGGGAGTCGTTTACATTCCTACTTCTCCCTGCATCTTCAGTTCTCCGTCAGGTTCCGTCCGTTGTACTTCCGAAGCCTTTCAGACTGACCGCTCTTGCCCTGTCACTAATGCTTTGGGGCACACCCTGATCATGCTCACTAAGTTACCTTTTCTCTACACACTCCATACTGCTGCCAGTGTGATCACATGAAAGACACAGATCACTTCTGCCTTCCCCCCCTTTAACCTTCTTAATCACCTCCTGTCACTGTGAGGATAAAATCCAAAGTCATTTTGTGATCTGGCTCCTTCCTGCGTCCCCCCCTCACCACAGGTCCTCCCTCTGTATCTCTGCACACAACATTCCATCTTTGTAGAAGGTCTTTTCTCCCCACTGTGGGTGGATTAGTCCCACTGGTCCTTCAAGATTCGATTCAGGCATTCTGTCTTAGGAAAGTTTTGCGTGCCCATGCCCCATGGCTAGGTCACACACCCCTCTTCGGTGTGCCCAGTGTCCCATAACTACTTGTAACATAGCCCGTGTCATTGTGAGGGCCATCTAGAAACTCGCCCCACACACCCCGTTCTTGGAACCGTAAGCTCCTGCCTGCAGAGACATCTGTCATCTGGACACCTGACAGTTTCTGGCATGTGGCAGTTCAATCAAGTTATTGAAGGGACTGGATAGACATCGTGTAGAATGCCGTCAAAAAGGTGTCCTAGTAATTTGGCGCCCAGCGGTTGGTTGGAAGCATCCATCTGTGAAGAAAACAACCTGAAGGAGCAGCTTTCTGTCCCCGTGTTCCTTTTCTTGCGGCATCTACACAGATGACAATGCGTGACTGATCTAGACACATCCAGGCTTTACATTCACTTCGAAAGTACTGTGCGGGTAAGTTTAACTTACATATTAGCACAAAGAATACGTACAAAGTATCCCATAGAAGTGTAGTATTCAGAGATTACTCAAAGCAGCAGTGCTGAGAGCCACCCAGGTCGTGACCTCGTGTGTTCACTTTACCATCAGCACATCTGCCTGGCCTGCCTGCGCCCACGTGAAAGGACCTCTGATGGTAACCGGCAGTGCGAGTCCGTGCACGCTACAACCCTGATATTCGGATAATGGTCTCTACCTACCGTGTTGTTGGGGGATTGAATGGTGTACAGGACCACATGCAAAGGTGCACAGCAGAGCCTGGGCAGAAGCCAGACAGCTCGAGTGTGAGCTCTGGCTCTGCCCCTTCCCACTGTGTGACCATGGGCAAGTTCTGAAACCACTCTGTGCTCAGTTCCCCATTGCCAGAGGGTAGGAAGACCCGTACCTTTCCAGTTGACGTGCATGTGGAGCACTCAGGACAGAGCCCGGTCCTGAGTGAGCACTCATATAAATGCAGCTACCCCGATAGGGACCCTGGGAATAGGACAGGGACGCTGGCACCGGAAACATTGGTTCCTTTCTGTCTTCCCTTAAACAAACTCACTGCTGTTTAAGTCCACTTTTTGTCCTCTGGTGGTCGCTGGCATTAGAGACCCTATCAGGAACCTCTTAAAAGTTGTCTTTTCAGGACCAACAAATGGAATAATGGTTATATGTCACTAGATGCCCACATAGTTGACCGTGGTTCAAGTCCTGGACCCCTTGGCTTACAACTCACGCTGGGCGCATGTGTATGTGAGCCCAAAATCCCAAGAGGAGAATGGAGGAGAAGGGACTGCGGTATGCTCATCCCCCTGGGAGTGATCTCTTACTTTCTGTCTCTCACTGTGTCTCCAGTGAGTGTATGCACACTATAGCAATAATCTCTCTTAAAAAAAAAAAAAAGAAATTTTTCCTGTCCTTTCACCCGTCCTCACAAGGTCTTCCTTGCTTTTCTTCAAACTACTGGGTCGTCGGAAAAGTCATGATGCCTTTTTGCATTAAAAAAAAAATATGCCATGACTTTTCCAACAACCCAGTAAGAGTTTTGGGACTTTGCTACATAACAGGATTCCAGGGACGCGTGTGAAAACAGATCCCCTGGCCTCCTACCTAAGGATTCAGGTTCAGGGGGACCAGCAGTTAACGTCATGGCTATGTCGCTGGACTCCCATGTAGTCCACCATGGTTCGCGTCCCAGACGCAGTGGCTTAAAACTCACGCTGGTGTGTGTGCGTGCGTGCCCAAAATCCCGAGAGGAGAATGGAGGAGAAGGGATTGCGGCGTGGCCATCCCCCCTGGGGGGTGATTTCTCACTTTCTGTCTCTGTCTCTGTCTGGCTAGCGCACACGCCCTATAGCAAAAACCTCTTCAAAAAAAGGATTCAGGTTCAGAGGCTCATGGTTTCCTCATTTGGATTTTTAAAGCTCCATAGGCATTTCTGATATTCTGAGGTGAGAAACTTGAAAGAAACGTTATTTTACAGCTCACCCATATTCTCCAGCTGGAGATCCCAATGAGGTCTGCAACTTCCAGACTGACTGGGTAGTTTGTGTAAATATAATCCTGCACCTAAACATTGGTTTTGTGCATTTCTATGTTTTCCATGAAAAGCGAACTAATATTTGGGGGAGAGGGAGGGTTCAGATATTGAGGTTTTCTTGCCAATTTGTCATGAGACCACCCCCCTGTGTGCTACGGTGTTCGGGCAGAGCGGAGCCCAGGGCGTGCCCCTCCGGGGAACCGGGTGGCTTACTTTCTTTCCCTGTGGCGAAGAACTCCTGGACTGTATCATAGAGGCCGATCCTGAGAGAAGCAAAGCTTATCTGTCTCTGAAGGCCGGCGGGCAGCCCGCTGTAAAGCTTCACGGGTCCTTCTGATCTGGCTAGAGTGGAGATGGTTCCCAGGACACCTTTATACCGAATAGCACTGGAGGTCTGGCATTCGCCTTGAATCTGGAAGGAAGAAAGTTCAGAAGGAGGGACCAGCAGTTAGTAAAATGGCTATGTCACTGAACTCCCACGTAGTTCACCGCGGTTCAAGTCCCGGACCCGGTGGCTTAAACTCACGCCAAGCACGTGTGCGTGTGTGCCCAAGGTCCTGAGAGGAGAATGGAGGAGAAGGGATTGTGGTGTGGCCATTTCCTCCGGGGGTGATTTCTCGCTTTCTGTCTCTCTGTTTTTCTCTGTCTTTCTGGCAAGCTCACGTGCCCTATAGCAAAAACCTCTCAAAGAACAAAAAAAAAAAAAAAAAAGAAAAAACAAGAAAAGAAAAGAAAAAAGAAAAAGTTCAGAGGGAAGTGAAAACCTAGTAAGGGAATCCTACCTGGAAACAAAACAAGACTGGCACAGGGCTGTCCTCTGAGAAGAAACCTTAAGCCAAGATTTTTTTCCCCATTGTTTCAGTATTCTGTGTTTCACTTCTAAGCAGCTTCTCTCCCCACCCGCCCCGTGTATGTATGCATGTACATGGGGCTTCAAAAAACTCATGGGAAAATAAAGTTTGATTACAAACAAGTTTTTGACAGTCATGTGCATCTTTTTCATAAGCATTTTCCATGAACTTTATATACACATATATAGAGAGAGACAGAGACAGAGAGACTCTGGTACACTCCGGAACCCTTAGGCAGTAGGATGGGAAGGTACCCCTGCAACATCACAGAGACGAAAAGCTGTCCTGGAAACTCTAGAGCCCCACGTTCTCGGCTTTTAGAACCCGTAGTGCGTGCACCCTAACTTTTGGAGAAGGTCATGGTCAAGCCATTCTTTGATCCCGCGAAGAATCCCATGAATTTTTCCATCCTAGAGCCTCCAGTTCTGAGGCAAGGCCAAGCTGTTTCTTTCTTTCTTTCTTTTTTTTTTTTTAGAGGTTTTTTTTACTATAGGGCGCATGCGCTCGCCAGACAGAGAGAGACATAGAGACAGAAAGCGAGAAATCACCCCCCAGGGGGAATGACCACGCCGCAATCCCTTCTCCTCCATTCTCCTCTCGGGATCTTGGGCACGCACGCACACGCGCCCGGCGTAGGTTTTAAGCCACCAGGTCGGGGATGCAAACCGCGGTCGACTACGTGGGAGTCCAGCGACATAGCCATTACGCTAACTGCTGGTTCCCCAAACTGTTTCTTAAGGTGGCCACACGCCCTACCCACCTACCTGAGAATTGGTAAACCAAGCTGAGAATCCAAGAGACCGGCACAATAAGTGACAATATGCATCCCCTCTGCCCTGACCCTTGGCCTTGCCATCTGGCTCCCTACCTGTAGCCGGACTTTGGCGGTGTCCAGCGGGAAGGTGATCACGTCCGCCAAGCAGGCCGCCACTCCAGCCGAGAGGATCTTGATCCCCATGGTCGGGTGCACCTCGGAGTCTGTGGAACTCACCATCTTCACTCAGAGAGCGGAGCAGGTGTCGGTCGTGCAAGACAGAAGGAGCTCCAGCCCCCAAGGCACGCTTCCCTCTTCCGCCCTCCTGGCGGGTCCTGGTCCCAAACCCGCGCTCTCTGACTTCTCACGCTGTCGGTGGCGGTCCAGAGGTGGCGTGTGCGAGCAGAGCGCGGTAGTGGGCACCAGCCAGGCTGCGTCCCCCCACCCTCGTGCCAGGAGGACCCGCTGCGCCCAGGCTGCTGTGTCCCTGCCCTCCGCGGTGGCTTTTATAGCCCTGTCTCTCCGGAGCCGAGCGGCGCAAAGTCTCTGAAGACCTGAGCATCGCGCTTTTCGGGGGCGTGCCCTGGGCCCCGAGCGAGCCAGCCCCCATCCTCGCTCCGTGCCCGGGTGGCCGCCCTTCACCTCCGAAAGCCCTCACCCTGCACCTCGCCAACTGCGCCCTGCGCTCTGCACGGCCGGCCGGAAAGCGCGCCCGCCCGCAGGCTAAAGCCAGTCTTCACTGCGCGGCCTGAGCTGTCGGAAAAGAGAGGGATCTTAGAGCTTCTGCGGAAAAATTCTGCCCAGCTGGGCTTTCCTATTCCTCTGACGCCCCAGGAACCTCGCCAGCAGCTTGCAACCTTCTCAGCTGCCTTTCCTTTGTCCTCTTTACCTCTCTAAAAGCACTGAAGTGTATCAATAAATTGTGTGTGTGGGGGGGGCGGGGGGTGCATGGGAAACAATGGTGTATACCAGAGCCAGTGTGGGAGGAGGGTGGGACACGGCAGAGGGTGAGAGGTTGGGAACCGAGGAGGGGGAGGATAGATAAGAAACCAGAAATGGAAAAGTATTTGTTGACAATAACCCCGATGGTAATACCCTTGACTGAGTCAATATACAGGGTATTCTGGATTGGAAATCTCATTTTGCAGACTAATGATGTACAGTGAACGAATGCAAATAAATTAATTTAAAATAAAATAACTTTTTAAAAAGCAATGCAGTGTTTGATCGCTCTTTGTGTGAAGGTGTCAGTGAGATTGTTGGCATACTAGAAATCAAATATTAAGTTGCTGAAGCACTGAGCGAAGTGGGATCCGGCTCCTTCCGGAGGTGCCATGTAAGGAGGAACATGCGCTCACCGGCTGGCTCTGGAGCATTCTGCTGCTGGAGAACTGGAGAACGTGGCTATTCTTTCTTTCTTTCTTTTGAGAGGTTTTTGCCATAGGGTGCATGCGCTCACCAGAAAGACAGAGAGACAGAGAGACAGAAAGCGAGAAATCACTCCTCAGGGGGGATGGCCACACTGCAATCCCTTCTCCTCCATTTTCCTCTCAGGATCTTGGGCACTCACGCGCATGTGCCCGGCGTGAGTTTTAAGCCACCGGGTCCGGGATGCGAACCATGGTCGACTACATGGGAGTCTAGGGACATAGCCATTACACTAACTGCTGGTCCCAATGTGGCTATTCTTCCTGGAACTTTCGTTTCCAGCTGTGCAAATGGGGCTCCAGAGCTATCCCGGTCTACCCAAGTTCCCGGTCTACCCAAGTGATGAATTAAACATGCAGTGTGTGTCTGTGGTTGCAGTTTGCCCCTACCTTCGTTCGCCTTCATGCAGACTTTTCCAGCACTTATCTTTGGGGAAGAAAAATTAGAAAAATTACACACACTTTTAAAAACATAGTGGGGAATCATAGGAAACAGGAGAAAGACAGAAGGGGAAAAGGCCAAGCCCTATTTCTATTTTTTGGTGTTTTTTTTTTTAGAATTTTTTGTGTTTGTTTAACTTTATTTATTTAAATTTGACCAGAGAGGGGGGGAGAGAGAGAGAGAGAGAGGAAAAGTGAGAAAGCAAGCCGTCAGGTCTGGGACTCAAACCAGTCAGGCACGTGGGAGTCCAGCGCCCTTAATCACCACACACCTGCTGGCCTCTCAAGTCCCCATTTCTAGAGTCTCTCAGATAAGCCATAAATCCTTTGGATCTTACCAGAATCTACATTTGGCCATGGAGGGCCTGTAGATACTCAACATTGAATTAAACCCCCAGAAAGAATCAATGGAAGTCAAAGAGTCATCTCCTCTGAATGCAGGAAAAATAAGACCTAAAGCCCTTGGAGAATAAGTTCCAAATCCTCAATAAGAAAAGTCTGTGTGTGCTGAGCAAGAAGCCAGTCCCAGTGAGCTCTGCAAGGAAGCCAGGCTTGCAGGACCTGCCTGAGCAAGGCCATGTCGAGTGTAGGGGATCTGAGGAAACAGAGAAGGGAGAGGCAGTGGGGTTTGTCCTCTACAAATATCTGTTGAAATAAAGAGCAGCTGAGGCAAACCAGAGACGTGCATGATGGTGAAGATGTTGGGGAAAGCAAGGTAATTATGTGGGAATGCTCTGTGGGCCTGATAACTGGGAAACTGGATGGTGGGACTCATCAGGAGGAGAGATGGGTGAGAAGCTGGAAAGAGATAAGCCAAATGAGAGCGGACCCTGAAAATCTGAGTGAAGATTCAACCGTGTTTTTGTCTCATGCATGTGTGGTGCTTCACAGATGGTCTTGGCATGGGAGGGTTACATTTGGTCTGGTAGGCAGCACAGTTTATGAATCAGTAGGTGTGGAGTCAAAGGTTTTTCCAAGATGACTCCAAGTTCCAAAACATGGTTAGCAGGCCCAGTGACAATACTGATAATTGTCATGAGACAGTTGGAAAGGGGAGGTGATTTTATGGGTAAGAAGATGAGATGAACTTTTACAGTCTTGGAATGATTTGGAGACAATAGTATTGGTATCTAAGAACATAGGAAACTATATAGCATGCCAAGAGAGAAATAAACCAGATCTGGGAACTATTTGGGAGTCAGAAATATAGTTGGTCATTGGGAAAGTCCTAACATATTTTTAAAATGTTTTTCTACTAAAAAAATGCATCATGACTTTCCCAAAGACCCAACAGATGTAATGAAAGGGTGTACACTTTCCATGGTAGTGAATACAATGGGACTTGGAAAAAAAAAAAAAAAAAAAGCCGCCACACGATAGGGTTACCCAGATTTATGGTCTGGAGAGTGACCTTACCTAAGGTAGGACAAGAAACAGTTGCAAATCCAGTACTAGAACCTGGTATTTGAGAATATGATTAAGGAAGGGTTGGGTCTTGACCAATGTCAAGTTTAGGAGAATTATCAAGAAGACAATACAGGGACCAACAGGTGGTGTGGTGGCTAAAGTGCCGGACACCCACATGATCTACAAAGAATAGCCTATTGACTTGGCTCTAACATTACTGGTGATTTTAGGGAATAAAATTATGGTAGAGTTATTAGGTTGTAAGCTGATGGCTAAGCAGAGGTTGAGAATGTTGGGCATGGTATGATGAACATGTATAAGAGGAGGGATCATCCCGTGTTATCTCTAGGGAACCTCTTCTATCAATTTGTTACTCCTCAAACTTCACCCCAATCCTATCCACAAAATGTTCTCAGTGGTTCTATGCATAGTAGCTTCAAAAGGAAAACCATAACATTCTTCCTATCTAAAAGTGCCTAGTTGCCTGCCCAACTCTCAGGTCATCAGAAGCTCAGTAGTTTCAGATGTTCAGTGCTCAGTGCCTTATTCCCTGGAACCCTTGTTCTCAGAGACCTGGGGCACCATCTAAGAAATCGAACTTCTCTAAGGCTGTTAGGCTGGAGATGTCCCATGGAGCACTTCATCCCTCCCCACCAAGGCATAGACATGAGAGTGTAGCTATTTTGGACCTTCCAGAAAAGTCTACCTAACATCTGAATACCAAGTGATCTCCATCAATGTCAGTAGGACAGAAGAATCACCCATTTGAGCCCTATACAAAACCCTAGCCCATAGAATTCTGAAATATAATAGAAAGGTTGTTCTAAGGTGGCAGTAGGGAACTGGAACACCGCCTTTACTTGTCTGAGATGTTGGTGGTGCTGTGCGCACTCTCTTTGCTCCTTGCTCCAATACTACCTTCAAGATAGGGAGTTGGATGCCGTAAATGGGTATAGAGTTTCTGAATACGGGTTATAAAAAAAAGTGATGGGCCAGCCCATGGCCTAGAGTTAAAACAGCTGGATCCCACATGGCTGGCTATGTGGTTTGAGTCCCAGACATGGCAGCTTGAGAAACATGCTGTGTGTGTGTGTGTGTGTGTGTGTGTGTGTGTGTGTGCGCGTGTGTGCATGCATGCCTGCCCCAAATCCCCCACAGCGGGACAAATGGAAGAGGGGGGATTGTGGTGTGACCATGTCCCACAGGAGGGTGGATGCTCCTCACTTTTCTTCCTTATCTTAGGTGAACGCATGTGCCCTCTGGCAAATGAAGAAAATAAAGAAAAAAAAGAGAGAAGTAATAAAATATTTTTAAGAAGGAGAGTACATGTTTTTGTTTCCATAAGGTTTTGAAAACATAGTATGACAAAGTAGACGAGAGAGAGAGGGAAGGGACTATGAGAACTAGACCATTAGAAAACAAGAGCCAAGTGTGGCAGGCCCCATCTGTAGACTCGGGTGGGAGGCTAAGGAGGACCGAGACATAGTGAGATCCTATGGGGTCATCAGAAAAGTCATGGCGCATTTTTGCATAAACATATCATGACTTCTAATGACCCAATATTTCAAAAGAAGAAGAGAAAGAGTAAGAAGAAGAGGAGGAAGACAGAGAAGAGGAAGGAGAATAAGAGAAGGAAAAGAGAGAGGAAGAAGGG